>NW_024087767.1:0-17569 GCF_009730915.1 Dioscorea cayenensis subsp. rotundata
CTATGTAAAACTTTTTTTCATACGGAAGAACTCAAGGTGATGGTGGATATTACTTTGAGCTTTACACCTACGAATTTGGGTGTTGACTTACTAATGAAGAGATGGTGACTTCGGTAGAGCAAATGGATGGCATCAGGAGAAACTCACAACAAATGCTGGAAGAAGAGACAAATTTATCCTAACCAAATGGAAACAAAATGGAACTAAAAGAAACTAAGGAAGAAGAATTAAAGTTGGAAGAAGTAAGTTTCTTTTTTCATAAGTAAGAAAAAAATTACAAAAAGTGAGTGAAAAGATGACATAAAGTTGTTGATGTGATGGATATCTGTACAATATTAAAAAAAAAAGTTAAACTTTTTCCTCCAAATACAAAAGAAAAATTGGAAATACAAAGTAAGAAAAATTGGACGGGATCTCTTTGTAAAATTATAACAATTGTAATTTTACAAATAGATGCACGTTTGTGAAATTACGAACCGGTCCCCATTTGTGAAATTACCATTTCGTTTGAAAAATTACAAACCGATTCCTGTATCCGTTTGTAATTTTATTTTAATTATATATATTTCATTTTTTAAAAATTTATTTTATCTGGAAATAGTCAATACATTTAGAAAATTTATGCATGCTAAGTTTTCTGAAAAAAATTATTATACCTATATATATATATATAAATAAGTTATTAAAATATTTATTATATTCATTATTATACTTTTTTTATATATCTAAGCCATTTGAAAACAATCGCAAATAGTTTTTATCTTAAAAAGATATACCTCCAAATTTTTAAGCAATTATTATTATTTATTTGAAGATTTTAGGTCTTTAATGATTTTTCTAATAATTTTTGTTATATTTTTTAATGAAAATTAGAAACGTTTTCAAATTCATGGCTAGGTTATACATATTTTATTTTTATAATTCATTATCTCTAAAGGGTTAATATATATATATATATATATAAATTTATATATTTTAAAATTTTAATTAATAATTAGAATGGATATAGATTCTATTTTCTAATCTACGGAACAATTATGTTTCCAAATTTCTATTTCTAGTTCAGTAGTTTCTTATAGTGGTCCGGGAGCTAATGCGAGTGTCCTCAAAGGTGCTCACAACCATAATGTGGAAACTAGGCCAATGAGTGTGTTTGGTTGATGTCCCTTCCTATGTGGAGAAGTTTTTTTAAAATTTTTAAACTTTTGTGTGTGTCTTAGTTGCAATAATGTTGACACATTAGCTAACAAATCAGCACCCCTTATGAATGGTCTGACAAGAATACCTTACGTGCTAGTTTATATTAGTATATATACATAGATAGATATGTATCTTTGTATATAATAAGAAGAGTGTTGGCTTACAGTTGTCATTGATGAGAAAGGGGGTGCTGTAGAAAGGAAAAGTTCTTTGGAAGATTGAAAAAGAAAGGGCTGGAGGTGCTATCACGGGGCATGCTTTATCTGCAGCAGTGAAAAAAGGCATTCTGGAGATGCTCAAGACTTTCAAGTTTGCTCTGTTGTTTTGTGATTGATCTGCTCATCATGCCATTCATTTGTTTCTCATCAACACTGGGAAGAAATTGATCCTGTTGTTTCTGCACTGCTGTGCTCAAGTGTTCTTCCCAACAAGGTGGTATCATAGATCAGGTTGAAGCACTAGGGACCTCACTCCTTTGATCTAGGTCAACAGGTGCACACCAACTGTTTATTGATTTGTCTGAGAGGAGAATGGAGATGAAACCAAGCAGAATGGTGAACCTAAATGGCTCTAATTATCATACTTGGAAGAACAAGATGAAGGATCTTCTCTTTGTGAAAAAGTTGCATCTACCTGTCTTTGCTTCGGAGATGCCAAAGGACAAGTTGAAGGAAGAATGGGACTTTGAACACCAACAAGTGTGTGGATACATTCGACAGTTTGTGGATGACAATGTGTACAATCACATTGCGAACGAGGAGAATGCACAATCTCTGTGGGTGAAGCTTGAGTCTCTATATGCTAAGAAGACTGTCATGAACAAGCTTTTCCGTATCAGAAAGATGATGGGTTTGCGCTACAAGGATGGAACTTCTATTTCAGATCATGTGAATGAGTTCCAGGGTGTGATGGATCAATTAGCAGGTATGTGCGTGAATTTTGACGATGAAATTCAGGAACTTTGGTTGCTAGGGACTCTACCTGACTCATGGGAGACGGTTAGGGTTTCTCTGACTTCATCGGCACTAGACGGTATTATTACTTTGGAGAGTGCCAAGAGTGGGATTTTGAATGAAGAAATGCGGAGGAAGTCTCAGGTCATCAGCTATTCATCATCCGGGCATTCGGAAGCACTCTTTACAGAAGATCGTGGGAGAAGCAAAAAAAGAGGTCAGAAAGGTGGCAAGAGTCAGAGCAAAGGAAAATCCAAGGACCGATACAAGAACATTGAGTGCAACTATTGTCACAAGTTAGGCCACATTAAGAAGTTTTGCTACAAGCTCAAAAATGAACAGAGGAACAAGGATGGTCAGGGGAAGCAAGAGGGCAACAATAATACTGCAGCCACTGTTCTGCTGGCAAGTGGAGGTGATATTATCATCGTAGGTGATGAAGTAATAGCTACTCTTTCATGTGATGACAGCAGTTGGATAGTTGACTCTGGGGCTTCAGCACATGTTTCTCACAACAGAGCATTATTTGCTACATACACCACAGGAGATTGTGGAGTGTTAAGGATGGGAAACAATGGTGTGTCCAAGGTGATTGGTGTGGGTGAAGTGCATCTTAAGACTTGTACAGGAAAGTCACTTGTTCTTAAGAATGTCAGTCATGTTCCTGACATCAGGTTCAATATGATTTCAATAGCAAAACTAGATGATGAGGGATATTGCAGCTTGTTTGTCAATGGGCAATGGAAGTTACTGCAGGTGCTATGGTTTTAGCTCGTGGGAGCAAGAGATCCAATCTCTATTACATGGAGGGAAGTGAAGAAGATGTACAGGTGAATGCAGTCAGTGTTAGTGCATCTGCAGACCTGTGGCACACGCAACTCAGCCATATTGGCAGGAAGGAATTGGAGTGGTTAGCTAAGAGGAATGTCATTCCTGACTTGAAGCATGCAGAATTAGAACCATGTGAGCACTGCTTGGCAGGGAAGCAGAACAGAATTTCTTTTCACAACCACTCATCTTCTAGGAAGACAGAACTTCTGGAGTTGGTGCATACAGATATTTGTGGTCCTTTGAAAGTGAAGACCAAAGGTGGGGCATCTTATTTTGTTACCTTTATTGACGATCACTCTAGGAAGCTTTGGGTTTATGCATTAAAGAACAAAGATCAAGTCCTCGATGTTTTTAAAGGAATTTCAGGCAGCAGTCAAAAAGGCAGTCAGGAAAAAGGATTAAATGTGTACGTTCTGATAATGGAGGCGAATACATTGGTTTGTTTGATGTCTACTATAGACAACAGGGGATTCATCATCAGAAGAGTCCACCTAAAACACCTCAACTCAACAACGTGGTGGAGAGGATGAATAGAACCTTAATGAAGAGGGTAAGGTATCTACTATCAGAAGCCAAGCTACCAGGTATGTTTTGGGGTGAAGCGCTTTACACATCGGCTTATATATACAACATGTCACCCAGTTCAGCATTGCAGAATGAAGTGCCTGATTTGTTTTGGTATGGTAAGGAGCCATCCTACAATCATCTACGTGTATTTGGATGCAAGGCCTTCGTCCATATACCTAAGGATGAGAGATCCAAACTTGAGGTAAAGACAAAGCAATATGTCTTCGTGGGCTATAGCCAAGATGAATTCGGCTACAGACTTTATGATCCAGTGGAGTAGAATCTAGTAAGGAGCCGTGATGTTATTTTCTGGGAAAATCAAACCATAGAAGATATTGACAAGTCCAAGGTATCTTCTGTGACAGAGGACTTGGTAGATGATGATCCCAATTTTCCCAGTACTATAGCTGAACCTAATCATATAGAGGAACCAGTACATGATAAGGTTCCAGAGTTTGTTCAGGAATATGAGCCCATTAGTTCTGAACATGATATAACAAAAAATAACAACCAACAGGAGGTACCAAAGTTCATTCTTAGGAGATCAGACAGAATGGTCAACCCTTCCACTAGATACTCATCCAATAAGTATGTTCTCTTGACAGAGGCAGGGGATCCTGACACCTTTGAAGAGGACATGGAAGATGACCACAAGAAAGAGTGGATGGATGCTATGCAAGATGAGTTAAACTCAATGCATGAGAACCAAACTTTTGATCTAGTATGCTTACCTAAGGAAAAAAAGGCTTTGAAGAACCGATGGGTTTTTAGGGTGAAGCAAGATGAATCTACTTCAAGTCTCAAGTATAAAGCTAGACTGGTAGTCAAAGGTTACAGTCAAAAACAGGGAGTAGATTTTGATGAAATTTTTTCCCCGGTTGTGAAAATGTCTTCCATCAGAGTTGTGTTGGGTTTGGCAGCTAGGCTTAATCTGGAGATTGAGCAGATGGATGTGAAGACAACTTTTCTTCATGGCGATTTGGAGGAGGAATTGTACATGGAGCAACCTGAAGGGTTCAGGGTGAAGGGCAAAGAACACTGCGTGTGGCGCTTGAAGAAGAGCTTATATGGTCTTAAACAAGCTCCTCATCAGTGGTACAAGAAATTTGAATCGTTTATGGCAAAACATACCTTTGCTAGGACCACTTCAGATCACTGTGTGTTTGTAAAACATTTCTCCAAAGATGATTTTATCCTACTTTTGCTTTATGTTGACGACATGCTCATTGTTGGTCAGAATGTTTCAAGGATTGCAGAGTTGAAGCAGCAGTTGAGCAAAACTTTCTCTATGAAAGACTTGGGAGCAGCAAAGACTATTCTGGGCATGCACATTAGCCAGGAAAGAAAGTCAAAGATGCTATGGATCTCTCAAGAGAAGTACATCCAGAGGATATTTCAGAGTTTTTGAATGGACAATTCCAAAAAGGTAAGCACTCCCTTAGCAGCTCATTTTAAGCTTAGTGCTAGTCAGTGTCCATCCACACCAGAGGAGAAGGAGGACATGAAAAAGGTGCCTTATGCTTCAGCAGTTGGTAGTCTTATGTATGTTATGGTTTGTACAAGGCCAGACATCGCCGATGCAATTGGTACAGTTAGCAAATATCTTTCTAATCCTAGGAAAGAGCACTGGAGTGCAGTGAAATGGATTCTTAGATATCTTCATGGCACCTCAGATGTAAAACTCAGTTTTGGAAGTGATATAATAGAATTGTTGGGTTACAGTGATTCGGGCATGGCCGGAGATATGGACTCTAGAAGATCTACTTCAGGGTACCTGATTATGATTGCAGGTGGAGCAGTGGCATGGCAATCTAAGTTGCAAAAGTGTGTTGCTCTGTCAACTACAGAGGCAGAGTTCATTGCATTGACAGAGGCAAGCAAGGAACTTCTCTAGATGAAAAGGTTCACTAAGGAGCTTGGTTTGAATCAAGAACAATATGTGGTACTGTGTGATAGTCAGAGTGCAATTCACCTTGGTAGGAATCCAACCTTTCACTCAAAGTCGAAGCATATCGATACTCGGTATCATTGGATACGAGATTTACTGGAGGAGAAAGAGTTGGAGATACAGAAGGTTCATACAGATGACAATGGAGCAGATATGATGACCAAAATCTTGCCAAGGAGGAAGTTTGAAGTTTGCAGGAAGATCACTGGATTGGAAACACTCTCCGCATAGTTGGGAGGGTGAAGACTGTTGGGTTGATGTCCCTTCCTATGTGGAGAAGTTTTCTGAAAATTTTTAAACTTGTGTGTGTGTGTCTTAGTTGCAATAATGTTGAAACATTAGCTAACAAATCAGCACCCCTTATGAATGGTCTGACAAGAATACCTTACGTGCTAGTTTATATTAGTATATATACATAGATAGATATGTATCTTTGTATATAATAAGAAGGGTGTTGGGTTACAGTTGTCATTGATGAGAAGGGTGTGCTGTAGAAAGGAAAAGTTCTTTGGAAGATTGAAAAAGAAAGGGCTGGAGGTGCTATCACGGGGCATGCTTTATCTGCAGCAGTGAAAAAAGGCATGTTGGAGATGCTCAAGACTTTCAAGTTTGCTCTGTTGTTTTGTGATTGATCTGCTCATCATGCCATTCATTTGTTTCTCATCAACACTGCGAAGAAATTGATCATGTTGTTTCTGCACTACTGTGCTCAAGTGTTCTTCCCAACAAAGCGGTGTCGTCGCCGATGAGTAGGGAAACAACGTGAGATGGGCTAAAAGCGGAGGAGGACGAAGATGGGGAGCTAGGAAAAGATTTCTTCATGGATGGAGCTTCGAAGGAGATCCCATGGAAACGAGCTAATTAAATGTCTTTTCTCTGAAAGCTGTCAACTTGAAATTTTAAGTTTTTAGTTTTTTTTTTCTCCTTTTGTACTTCTCATTGTTTTTTACTATTAATTTTGTGATCTTTTTAAATAAATAAATAATAAATTAACATGAGATTAATACAAGCTTAACATCCTCTTTTGCAAATTCCATTAAAAGAATTATCAACTTGAGCTTTTTTTTTTCTTTCCCCCACTATTTTACATACATTTCTCACTCACATATTCATCAAACTTCAAATAAGATAATCCAAAACAATCTTTACACAACATATAAATAGTTTTAAGATTCTATTTCTCTTTTGTTATCTCCATGATTTCTTATAACAATAACAATAATAATAACAATAGGATCAAATAAGAGCAACATATAAAATGGAATTCCAAGTATCAGGGAGTCCAGCAAGACACCAATGGCTGCAATCAATACCAGAATGCTCTCCACTGAATGCAGATGGGTGAGCATCTTTCCTCAGTTGTGACAACAAAGTTATATCCAAAAGGTAAACCGGTATTTCTATGGTTTTCAAAACACTCTTGAGCACATCTTGTTCTGGAGGTGTACCTGTTGGATATGTTGATCCTAAAACTGGTTCCGTTTCTTTGTAACAGTTATTTTCACTTGTCCCTCCCCAATCCTGTGCTCTTTTATTTTCACAATAACAACAAATCTATTTGTTATTAGATGCAAATCAAACATATTATTTATATTCAATCTAATTTATAAATTTAACTATATTTTTCAAATTAACTAATGTGAGATCACTAGTTATCCTAACACGCACATTGCGATAACCAAATAGACCAAACTTAAATACTATACAAATTAAACATATTATTTGGATCTGATTCTATTGGAAAGCTTAAACTCATAGAATGAGCAAATTAGGTTTATATATTCAGTTCTATATTTTTCAAATTATTGGACGTATAGTAAAGAAACTTACTGATAGTGAGTAGGAGAAATGCCCTGAAAGAAGACTTGGGTGGTGGAAGGATTGATGTTTGCATCAAGCCATTTGGCCCCAGGTTGCAAGGCCTTTCGAGAAGGCTACTAATCTATTCATGTCCTTGTATATCCTATTTCCATCTTGCACATAGTCCCATCTGCATGTGTTCATTATGTAACTTTATTAATTACTGATTGATTTTATATCATCATATATAATATGACAAGTGAGTCTATTTGAAGTTCACTCACGGTTGGCTACTTCCTCTGTGAGTCCACCAATGCCATGTGTTGAAGATGAGCACATCAGCGCCTGTCCAAGCGGCTCCGCTACTTATCGAGTCAAGCTTCAAGACACGGCCAATGCTTTCACGCGCAATGTCTACTAAGTATGTCGATCGGTAAAACATTATTGACACTCCATAGTCCTGTTTACAGTCAATATACTTGATTAACTTTGAAACATGGAAATGAAATTGAAATTAATATGAATCTATGTTTAACATTGCAGGATGAAACCAGGGCACTAGAAGATTTAGATGAAAATAAGTACTTAATCATGCAACTAGTGAGCAAACATTAACATGTATTACTCTTAAAATAGATTGAATCAAACTCATTTATATATATATATATATATGGTTTACATTTAACATGTTAATCATGCAATTTCTTTTTTGTAATGAATGAGTTGCATGTGCTTTCTATAATACTGAATGGTTTTGAGCTACACTTGCAAAAGATTGGTAAAGCAAGTTGTATCTAATTTTTTTTTTTTTAATATAAATTAGAAATTGGAATATGTCCTATAGTGATTTATTTAGCTCATGTTTTACCTAGTTGTTTTTTTTCTACTCTTTTTGAATATTGGCAGGATTCTCACAATATTCCCAATCTTATAGACGTCTTTATACAGGAATCTAGTGCTAATGACCAAATGATCATTGGTTTATTCTAATTTAAAAAAAAATTAAAATTTTTTATCCTTACATAAAAACCCAAAAAATAATTTTTCTTTCTAAAAAAGTATTTTTACTGTAAACTCCCTATTATAAGAATTAAGCAAAGACTTTTTATCATTCCAACTAAATTTTAGAGATGTGTTTTAAGAGAGAAAATATTTTTGGGTAGTTTAAAAAAAAAAAAATAAAATTTGAGTCCTTGTTTTAATAAATAAATAAATAAATAAGGTAAGCGAAAGAGTCCCTTTGCGTAGAGTGTTAGTGTCTCACTCAGGAGACAGATTCAAATTTTAATTCATGCATGACAAGGGCACAAATATGTTGAAAAAATAACTTTGTGTCTTTGCATGCTCCTAACATGGCTTGTCTATTTTGTTAAAAAAAACTTAAAAGAGATTTATAAAAAAATTTGTTATTTAAGGAGACAGGACTAGTGTTGTTTGGATAAAAGGAGACTTGGAAATTTTCTTTTCTTACCTTATCCCCATTCATCATCAATTTTCTTTCTTTGATACCCTATTTTCAGTGACTGAATAACATTAATAACTATTTTCAGTAATAGAAATTTCCAACAAAAATTCCCATCAGTAAAAATTATTACCAACAGAATTTTACATATTAGTAAAAGGATGAACAAAGCCTACGTAGAGAAATTGGGAAATGCATTATTCCCATTTCATTTATTTCTCCAATTTGACTTCAACCAGAAAAAAGAAAAATGGTGCCTTTATGAAATGAGCTTGAGTTAGATTAAGTTAAATTTAGATTTAAATATATTTAAAAGATACCACAATACTTAACTATTTTAATTCTTAAAAACATACATGAACTTTAATTAAAAATATTTTTCTTTTTATTTGATAGAAATTATGACTCTTTTTTTCCATTTATATAATCATCAAAAAACACTTCTAATATTGAACAACTTCCACAATTCATTTTGACAAACTGAACAAGATAATTTCACAAAATAATACCTATCATCTATAATATAATATATTTCATGAAAGACTCTCTATACAACTTTTATAAAAATATTCTATTAAAATCTCTGAGTCAAAAGGTATTTGGACTCAATTCTCAATTCATTTAGACCGATCATACAAATTTAAAAAATATATATTTAATTCTCCACCAAACTCTAAATAATTAAATATATATATATATATATATAATAAAAATGAGCTTCATTTGGTATGAAAGCAAAAGAAAGCAAGTGGCGCCAATCATCAAGGTTTTGCAAAAGAGAATAATGAGGAAAAAAAAAAGGTAATGAGAAAAGTACTGTGACACTCAACTTCTTTCCCATTTATCCAATTCATCTCAATATATAATTGCGCATGATGTAATAATAACAATAATAATGATAATAATTTTATATTTAATAAACATTATTTTTAACTATATTTTCAAAAAGGTATAATCTTCAACAAAAACATCCAAAACTAGTGTCATGTCTCAGTTGGTGAGTGTTATGAAACTCTTATGATGATGTAAATAGATTATCAATTACTATAAGGGTCGTTTGGTTCACAGAAATGATATATTATCATGGTAATGAGATTACCGTGATAATATGATCGGAAATGTTATATGTACGGGATGTTGTTGTAATGTGAGATTACCATGTTTTATTGAGAATTTATATTAATGGTAATCTTTCATTACCATGTTTGGTTAGTCATGGTAATTACCTCAGTAATATGTCAAATTTACCAAAATACCATTACATATAAAATTTTGAAAAATATAATATAAAATATTTAGATAAATAAATAATTAAATTATAATATTAAAAATTATTTTTTCACAATTTTTTAAAATACCTTTGTATTTACCAAAATAACTATACGTATAAAATTTTGAAAAACTTAATTTAAAGTATTTAGACAAATAAATAATTAAATTATAATATCAAAAATTATTTTTTTATATTTTTTAATATACTTTTGTATATATCAAAATACCCCTACATATAAAATTTGAAAAACTTAATTTAAAGTATTTAGATAAACAAATAATTAAATTATAATATCAAAAATTGGTTTTTTATAATTTTTTAAAATACCTTTGTATTCACCAAAATACCCCTATATATAAAAATTCGAAAAACTTAATTTAAAGTATTTAGATAAATAAATAATTAAATTATAATATCAAAAATAATAAGGGAAAATAAAAACTAAGGAATGTAATAAAGAATTAGATTAAATGAGTGGGGGCATAATTAGAAAAAAAATATTACACATTACCACCAACTTGGAAATCTGAATGGACACTTATTTTGGTGGTAATCATATTACTATCTTATTTGATAATATTTCACTATTGGTAATCTCACATTACCACTATTACAGTAACCAAACATGGTAATCTGAACACATTACTAATACATTTTCGGTAATGTTTTCACATTACCGTGAACCAAACGCCACCTAAATTCAATCTTTATATATAAATAATTAGAGAGCAATCAAAGGAGAAATGAGAGGGTGGGATAGGACCACAACTGAAGGAAATATATATATACACAAAGGTGTCTGCCATGATGCATGACTATGTGCATGTTTAACATCAAATGAGGTTGAGATGACATTTGAGATTCTAAGATACCAATAATATTATTATCATTAATAATGACATTAAATCTACAAAACTTCATGATATATATATATATATATAGTCTACATTAGATAGAGGAATAAAATGAAGAAAATCTAAACATAATGAAGCAAGTCTATTTCATAAAATCTATCTTATAAACATAATTAATGAATCTTAATTACTTTCCTTAAGTGATTATTAATATGTAATTAATGAATATAAACAGAGAGAGAGAGAGAAAGAAAGAACCTCAAATCTAATGGAAGAAAGTGGATCCCTTTTAGAGAAAGAAGTCCTAGAATTAGGAACAGCAGCATGGAGCATGCAAGTGAGTGATTGCCACTGGTTCAAACTAAGTGAGTCCCCTACAAACATTATCTTCTTTCCTCTCCATTTCCACAACAAATCCTTCCCATTAAACCTACAAATGATTGAACACAATAAAATATTTATACATATATATAATATATATATATGAAGATATGAAGATATTAACCTTGGAAGTTGACATGCAGAAGGTTGCCATCTGTATTTGAGATAGAGATTATCAGGACGGCCATATTTTTGGCAATCAAACTCAGGGTCAATGAAAGGACAAGATGAAGAATCATAGAGAGGATAAGATTGATCATAGACCCATTTTCCATAGAAGAAGTTGCAACTTTGCTTTGTTGCAGTGATGAAAGTGTTGTTATGATGAATGTTTATGGGCACATCTCCTTCAAGCTCATGACCATTAATGGATAACACTAGCGTTTGAAGGATAATGATAAGGATAAGTAGATTGATATTAGTCTTTGATGCCATGGTGATCAAATGAGAAAGATGGAAGTCTTGAAGAGAATAGAGAAGAGGATATTTGTGAGGAAATTTTTAAGGTGTTATTTGTGTATATATACACATAAGAGAGTGTGAAAGAGATAATCAAGTGAATCTTTTGGGGGATATAGTTATTTAGTGAGGGTCCAGCATATTAAGTTATTATTACTTTTGGTATTAAAGGTTTTTATGATTTATTTATTTTGCTTGTGGAATTTAAACCTTTTCTTTTATTGATAATCAAGTTTTGTTATTTTTGGAATATTTTTTGTTTGCTTTCTTTTGAATCTTTGTTTATGTGGTGTAGGAATGATAAGGAGTTGTCATAAAAATAATATTATGTTTCTTTTTTTAAAACTAAATGATGCATAAAAGAGTCCATGCACGGTGCTACTAGTGCAAAATGATTCAAATAATAAAATATACATAATAAAAATTAGTGTTTTAGAGCACATATATAAATAACCCTTATTAAACGCTAAAGATTTTGGTAGTTGATCATTTTTTATTAATTATGATGAATAAATTAATTAAAATTTGAGTGATGCATGTATATTAAAAGAACAGGGCATACATGTTTATTTTTTTTAGATAAATGACTTTCGAATTAGGAGAGAAACAAAGTCCTAACTTCACTAATACGGTGATACACCAATGCAAATTTATTAGGAGACTCAAATTTCTTAAAATAAACACTAAATAAGTTTGACTTATAAAAATTAGTGAGCATATATGACTTGAAAGTTTGATGTTTGGAGAAATGTTAGTATCATTGAGTTTGTTTCTATCCAAATAGAAAAGAAGAGCTTCCCCAATCCATGGATTATGATGCATAGTGAGCCACACATTATAATGGATAACAACTACAAGGGCTTAGTGCTATGTTTGGTGAACTAGGACCATTACCTACCAATTCATGATAAGGAACATCCAAGTTGGGAAATATTTCCATTATATAATTGAAACTCACCATAGCATGCCATACATCAATCATTGCTTGAATGTATTATTTCTTAAGAAACTAAAATAAACTTTTTTCCAAAATGAAGTTTATTGTTATAGAAAAAAATTCTACCACTTGGAGATATATTTTGGTTTTTTAGGTATCGAAATCAGTTTACTGGTCTATCATTAAATTTTGATCCAAAAATTAAGTATTATACATAAAAAATAAAATTCTACTATTAAAAGATATATTTTGGGTTTTTTGAGTTTAGAGAATAGTTTATTTCCAAAATTAAGTTCATTGTTTGTACAAAAAATATTCTACTACTTAAAGATATATTTTGGGATTTTAGGTCTAGAGAATAATTTACTGGTCTATCATTATTATCAGACTTAATACTTGTGTTTAACACTAAACTTTTGATTTAGTTCAACTTTATTCATTTCTAATTCTAACATAAAATACGAAAAATTACAAGTTTCATGTCACTTACACAAGAATTATAAATGATAATTTAGTTTCACACACACACACACACACACACACACACATATATATATATATATATATATATATAAACACTTAAAAAACTAAAATATATATTTGTAAATCATAATAGGGAAATTTAATTTTATATAATAACCAGATTTACATATGAAAAATTATTTACCATGATAAGTAGAACATCATCCATCATCCTCATGTCCACCTCACTTGGTTTAGGTTGTCAAAGCATGCAAGTTAAGTGAAGCCTAGCACTTCTTCTATCAAAATCATTGTTTGCACATTAATTAATTAATTCAGTAAAGCATCAAATTTAGTTCAGCAATCAGTATCAGTGCTGCATGGCTAAACAAATACACCTTTCAAGCATAATTGAAGCTGGTTTAACTTTATCTGGGTTCCCTATGCAAACAAAGCATTAGAGAACAATAAAAAAGACAGGCATGAATGGTTTTGCTTGACAGAGAGGCAACAAAGAGAGTGACACTAGAGTCTGATTGAAAGCTTAGTTCATTAACTAATCTTTGTCTTAATGTGAAGATGAAAGAAGACTTAACAGAATGCATGCTAAGTGGAATTAGTTCATTAGTTCTTGTTCTGGTATTAAGATAAGAGACTTATCTTGATACCAATGGTTTAATATCTGTTAATACAGAATGCATGCTAAGTGGAATTAGTTCATTAGTTCTTGTTCTGGTATTAAGATAAGAGACTTATCTTGATACCAATGGTTTAATATCTGTTAATACTAAACAAAATAAAATGATGACACTATGAAGTAGTATAATGATTATAGTTTTGATATGATCAATTATATCAAAACAAATGGTATCAATAATAGAAATGGTACTACTGTTTAAAATGTATCTGTAATGGCCATTGTTGTATAAATTTAGTTTTGAGTATTTGTTGTGAAGCTAAAAATTGTCCAAAGGTTATAAATAAGAAACTTGTCTGCATATGGGCAACAAATTAAAGATGAACATGTCAAGGGACCATAAGTGATCACTTTGAAAGTGCATGATAATGCAGGTATTAATTGGCATCAGTTGAGAGGTCATTCTCACTCTGCAAAGTTAGGGTTTAAACTAGAATGGGATGGAAAAAGAGATGCCACCAAGCCATGAAATTAGCTTCATGTTCAACAATTAATAAATCAACATGCCGCGAATGAAATAACAAATATTAACAAGAATCAAAACCATTCGATGAGCTTAGAAATTAGAATAAGTAAACAAAAAAGACATTTTTATCAAGAAGAAAATAAATCTTCTAATGCTATACTCCATTTATCTCAGATTTTCATTGGTCGCTTTAAATATATACACTAATTTCCACGATATTTTATAAAATGAACCAATTGTACTAATTTTATATAGACTTGAAGACCACTCTGATTATCTTATTATCAATATATTTCCCAACTTGTAAAAGTACCTAAATTATGAGTATTTTTGATAAATAGCTAAACTATTTCTTGAGCTAAAAATAAGCAAAGCAGAGGAATATAAAAACTAAAATCTTACTTGGTGTGGGAAGCAGGAAATCCAGCAGTTTTTCCATTCTGCTTGAATGTTGGTAGGGGTGAAAACCTGTTTCTTCATCAGCTATCAACCATAAATTCCAGATGCCTGAAGCAACATATTTGGCTTTTCTACAAAAAATCAATACTCAAAACTACTGGTTCAGATGTCCATGACATGTAGTATGTTATCAAGGATAGGCACAGAAAAGGCAGATATTTTATATAAATGAGCCAGAAGAGTTCACTATTCAGACTGTCGACAAGTCCTAGGCAGAGACATACATATTCCCATTTGATGATCCCAGATGCAATAAGAAGGTGTGATGGAACATGACGCACAGATGGATACTTTACCCGAACCACAACTCATTGGTCGCAGTGAGTGTGATTATTGTTAACGGCTTCAGAATATGCTTGACGGAAGTCACTGTGCTTGTGTATCAAATCAGTTAAGGCTTTAATTAGGGACCTGGGATTGAATACTGTTCCAACTTTGGGCTCTTGAATTGAGTCAACAGTGACCTGTGAAAATATCAAGTTAGCCAATTTTTGGAATGCCTTGCAACATGAATAGTTGAAGATAATGGGATAACTTCATCAAAAGAAAGTAAAAAACTTATTATATCGAACATCCAAGACAGTTAATGTCTATTGTTTCCCATGGTTTATGGCAAGAAATGCAACTGACATTTAGAACGGCCACTTCAACTGCATACTATTAACTCTGATGGTGAACTGATAGAAAAATATCGAGGCCCAAAGGTAGGATTCAAATTTAATTATCAGATGTCCATCAAACTTCTATTAATATGAAACTAAATCAAGGAATTGGATCTCAAGGAAAATTGTATCATAGTTGATATGCCATCTAATTTCGACATAATGCTCAAGTGGAGGAGAAATATTCAGTTTTAATTTAACAATACCACGCACAAGCATTTCCATAGTGAAAACATCTTATGCCCACTACATTTATTGAATAGTTTTGGGAACAATACTCAGCTCATACTTTGTTCATTTTTCCAGGAAAATATACATTGCTAGTTATCATTACTAAATGATAATTGGGCTCCCTCCAATTTGAGCATTACTCACAAAAAACATCTCCCATGAATAAGCAAATATCTCCCTACAGCTCAAAAAGCCAGCTTATATTAAATTCAGAAATCTCACTTTAGATATTTAGCTCACTTTAGAATTACTTGTATTAAATTCAGAAATCACATTAAACATGAATGTTTTTAGCTTCCAAAAGATGAAAACCATACCACTTCAAAGATTTCTTGTGCAGCCAAGTTTTCGGCATCTATTGTGATATGACCATCTCTAGGAACCAATAAAGCATTGATGTAGTCACTAGGCTGCACAGGATAAAAAAGAATAACATAATTGACATTTGACAACGATAAGAAATTATTGGTTAGGGAAATTATTTGTTTGTCCATGAAGCATGACTAAAATGTGATAGATATACTATCAGTCTAATCCAACGATTCAAAGGATAAATCTCTGACACAACCACTAAAAAGCAACAATTCCCTAGCGTGAAGAACATAGACTGAACTTTCCAATGTGCTTGAGTGTCAAAAGAAAGAAAATTTCCATAACAAATCATCCTTCCCTGATCTTTTGTTAATATATATTGGCAAAAAAATGTGATGTTGCAAACAGATTTTGATTGGACATCAATCAGATTCCACATCCCATCACACCACATCTATTCACAAGAAGCTCAATGAAATTAACGGAAAGCACCTTCATTATGGATAGAATAATAAGTACTCAGACAAGAACCAACATGAACTCACAGGCAATATATAGTTCTGACAAGTTTATATTTTGATGTCACCAAGATAAGACACTGCATATCCTCCACCTATATATCAGACCCGGCTACTGGTTTTGTTAAAAATTTTATATCAATCAGCAGAAGTTGCTGCCTACATAAGTTTCCTAGCTTTCAACAAAACTTAGAATGGTGAATCATGAACTCATGACCTAAATTCTGACATCAATAAAAGATATGGAAGAAATAATGTAAGATTTCTTTTTGAAAATTTTGCAACTTGTTACAGTACCATGGTCATACAACCCTATTAAAACAATCAAATGATAGATTTTTGAACTTTTTCAGTCATTACCATTAAAAACCAAGTATGTTAACATTGGAAGTTCCTCCAAATCCTTTAATAAACTTCCATTTAAGTTTGTTTGGCTTCTCAATCTCCTGTGTGATATTTCAACAACAACGAAGCTACTTTTCTCTAGACTGCATTTTAGCTATGCAGACTAAGTTGATTTTGATCACTTGCTTCTTTACTACAATCCACTCTTATCTTCATGGCATGCAGTTCTCGGAGTCTTAGAAAATTCCTCACTAACTTGAGCTAAATCTTAACCAAGCCTACTCTCTAAATCTCTGATGTATGTGGTCCCAAGTCATCATCCATCTGTAGTCCATACACCTTAAAATTATCATCTGTATTTTCAGTAAGACAACATTTTGGGAGTTCAACTTAACAGGATCCTTATTCCTACATGCAGAAAGGAGTTATTATTGCTGAGCTGGGCCCAATGGATCAGGCCTAGGGATCAAGCACTGGCACATAGCAATGATATGCATCTAAGCCCTTATAGCCACGTGGTGCTTATCCATAGGCTTCTTCCATTTTGAACCCCGTCTAGGCAAGAATTATGCTGCAGAAAATTTATTTCCTCACCTATAAGTGAGCGATGCAAAATATAATATTTTTGGTAGATTGAGTCCTAGCCTCAGCTATGGACAAGTACCATATAAAACTCAGGACGAAACATGAATGGTATTCCCTTATAATAGTAAAATATGAGCGATATTTTATCACAGAGTACATCTTAGTTC
>NW_024087768.1:0-18227 GCF_009730915.1 Dioscorea cayenensis subsp. rotundata
TGAAAAAAATAAAGATGAAGAGTTTTCATATAAATTATACTTATTAATATTTTTAATAATAAATAAATAGATAGATATATATTATTATATTTATGGGCAAAGGGTTGCTCTCCCCTTCTTTCCCCCCTTCCCTTCCCCCTTTGTCCTTTGTCCTTTGCCCTTGGCCCTTTTTCCCTATCGGATCCGCCCATGTGCACTACTAATGGTTTCTTGCCTATTTCTCTGGATCCGCCTTTGTCCTTTGCCCTTTGCCCTTTTTCCCTCTCAGATCCGCCAATGTGCACTACTAATGGTTTCTTGCCTATTTCTCTGGATCCACCCATGTTCTATGTTTTATTTTTAGTTAATATAAAAATAAAACTTAGGGAAAAGGAAGATTTAGATTTATGTTAGAATTTGAACTAGTACCAAAAAATTTGTTAATTCTAATAATATAATAAAATATTTATTTAGATAAAAACATAAATAAGGGGAGAAGATATACAATAAATGATGATGGTAATTATTAATAATTTTATGAAAAGAGGAGATTGAAGATAAAATTAAAAGTAATATTAACATTTTAATAATTTTTTGGGAGGTACCCAAACTTTGACTTTGTATTTTTTCGGTATCCCAACTTTGATTTAGATCAAAACGGTTACCCAGCTATGATTCTCTTTCACCGGCAGGCCACCCAAACAATTCCGGCCCATATGTGCTGATGTGGAGGCCGGTTTTTGCACACTCAGCCTTTCAAATCCAAGTGTGTCTGCCAAGTCATATTAAATTTCCATGTGAAAACATTGTAATTCCACGTCAGCCATGGAGAAAGTCACGTGTCGAACAATGCTCGCCACGCGTCAGCAGAGCCTCTTTCATCTTGAGAATGAAAGAAGGAAACAGACAGTCTTGAGAATGAAAGAAGGATACAGTCCTCATTGTTTGGTTTTGAAAACGGGAAGAGTGATGAAGAAGAGGTGACGGTGTTGGTCTTGGTCATAAGCGAGGAAGAGAAGCTTGTGGTCGCCTGCAAGTGGTCACCAGCTGAACGGAAGAAAGCTCGCTGGTGAAAATGGCTGTTAACTAGGAGGTACGGTCCGAAGGAGAAGAAGCCCCAGCTTACCGTAAGTGCTCTTCTTTGAAATCCAAGTCATTTTGGAACTATTTGGCTGTGTGAAGTTTGAAATTGAAGATGAATCGAAGGTAGGGTTTGTAGGGTTTGTAGGGTTTGCAGGGTTTTAGTCTTTACTCGTCTATTGCATGGACGAGGTTGTAATTGTGGTAAATATTATAGTTTTAGTAATTAGTTATAACTTGTTTGGATGCAATTGTAGCAGCTTTATTATGAGCATTGTTTGCAGGGCTTGTACTTTTGTTTCACATGAGTAGTGTTTGCCTGGGACCCATATGGATCCCCATTTAATGTTTAAGTTAATGTGTCTTTGAATTCTCTTATCATTCTTATTAAATTAGTAGATATTGCACTTGTTTAAATGAACTTGTATCTTTCTTAAAATATTTTGCTTCTATTTTTTTACTCATATGCAATGTCCCCCATTTAATTTGTGAGTTCACGTGCAACTAATAGATCTTATCATTCTTATTAAATTAGTAGATATTGCACTTGTTTGAATGCACTTGTATCTTTCTTAAAATATTTTGCTTCCTTTTTTTTACTCATGTGTAGTGTCTCCCATTTAATTTGTGAGTTCACGTGCAATTGATAGCTCTTATCATTCTTATTAAATCAGTGGATGCTTAATTTGCAATGTTATCTGAGATAACTCAGTTAACTGGTAAACTTCCTTGATATGTAATTTTCTTGTGTACTCATTAACTGAACTGATTTGGATGGGTTTATTTATTGTGTAATTTTTATATCATGCCATCAATGTTAACTAGATAACGAAAGTTCAGTAGCAACTTGTTTGTTTGGTTTGAATATTGGCTTGAACAAAACCTGATAGAGTATATATGTACCTTGCTTGATATTTTGAACCAAGGTTTATAGTTCAAATAAGAGTCACGGTTTGACTTGCTATTGAGATAGAGGCCTGGCCTGGTTCAGTCACTTCTTCTCCTTAGTACAGAGAACATTACACTTGACTCTGGAGAACACGAACCAAAGTTCAGTTGTAGTTGTATTAAAATATGTGCAAGATAAGATTTTAATTATTGGTATGTGTTTTAATTATTGCTATATGTTTTTAATTGATTGAAGTAAATTGTGTCATTGATGATAGACTTTTAGACATATGTGTGGATGCAGCTGTAGTTGTATTAAATAGCCTCTTGGTATGTGATCTTCTTGTGGTTTCCATTATCAATTAATAACCTGAATGTGGAAGACAGATTTAGTTGAAAAGGCTATTTAGGGACTCCACATTGAAAGGTTTAAATCCAAGTTGATTGAATGATTTTATTTATATTGATTGAACTTGATTTAGTTGAACTTAACTTGTAAATGCATGATTAATTTGCCAGTAATATAGATTAAATGACTTTATTTTGTTAAAAACATATGTCCTGCCACCAATGTTAATTTGCGAGTAATATAGATATGTAATTTTCTTGTGTACTCATTAACTGAACTGATTTGGATGGTTTTATTTATTGTGTAATTTTTATATCATTCCATCAATGTTAACTAGATAACGAAAGTTCAGTAGCAACTTGTTTGTTTGGTTTGAATATTGGCTTGAACAAAACCTGATGGAGTATATATGTACCTTGCTTGATATTTTGAACCAAGGTTTATAGTTCAAATAAGAGTCACGGTTTGACTTGCTATTGAGATAGAGGCCTGGCCTGGTTCAGTCACTTCTTCTCCTTAGTACAGAGAACATTGCACTTGACTCTGGAGAACACGAACCAAAGTTTAGTTGTAGTTGTATTAAAATATGTGCAAGATAAGATTTTAATTATTGGTATGTGTTTTAATTATTGCTATATGTTTTTAATTGATTGAAGTAAATTGTGTCACTGATGATAGACTTTTAGACATATGTGTGGATGCAGCTGTAGTTGTATTAAATAGCCTCTTGGTATGTGATCTCCTTTAACTTTCACACATTTGTTAATAGTGCCAGATGCTGAGCTATTCAGTATAAGGTTGCATTACAAGTTGGATGAAATAGAGGGCATCGCTGGATACATAGACTATTGTTGTTCTGACAAAATTTCCAAACTAGAGCTAATAAGTATGGCCAAGGAATTTTGTTTAGATATTGAAGGGTCTTCATTTTGGTGGTTAGATACAACAAGTGGTGAGAAAGGGTATAAGGAGATCAAAACTGATTTAGATGCCCTAACAATGTCAATGTCTGTTGGTTGTAGTAAAGAGGTGTATGTTTGCATTAATCTTCCTAGTCGTGGTAGGCCATCAGATCATGGTATTGGTGTTGATGTTTGCAATGATGAAGGTGTGGGATTAGGTGAAACTATTGGGCCTGCACTATTAAAATATGTACCAGAGGAAGAAGAGGAGACTGTAGATGATGCAGACTTGGAGGAAACTGTAGTCATGGGTACTGATAGGGGGAAAAAGGTTGATGAGGATGATGATTTCCATGATTCAGACTATAGTTTTGGTGAGGAATCAGAAGATGAAGCCAAAGGCAAACCTGATAGATCTACTGCAGATGGTGATTTAGATGGTAAAGCTACACATGATGGAGATGATGATGTTGCAGAATCTGACTATGTTGGTTCAGAGGAGTTACAATCTTGTTCTTCCACAGATGAAGAGGAACAACTCCCACCTAGACCTAGGTATTCTGAATTTAACGATGAAGTTGACATGAAGAACCCACACTTTAAAATTGGAATGAAATTCAGAGATTTCAAACAATTTAAAGAGGCTGTAAAAACCTATGGGATTAAGAATAGGTATGTGATGAACTTTAGGCCTAACACCAAGAAGAAATGCAAGGCTTTTTGCAAGAAAGGGTGTCCTTTTTACTTATGGGCATCACCAATAGTGACAAACCAAAGCACAGTGCAAATAAAGTCTGGAGTGCTAGAGCATGAATGCGCTAGAGATCATAATAACAGACATGTTAGTGCAGAGTGGATAGCAAAGAATTACCTTGAACAATTTAGGGCAGACCCCAGTTGGAGAGTTGCTGGTATTGTGAAGGCTGTGAAAACTAATCAAGAAGTAGACATCAGTCGATTGAAAGCCTACAGAGCCAAGTGTATTGCTCAAAGGTGTGCTAAATCTTGAACATTGCAATTTTTTTAATATTTCTCCATACAACTTGTGGGACCTAAATCTAAACTTCTACCATGTTTTCTAATATGATTTAAGGATCATAGATGGTGATGAAGAATCACAAATGGCCAGGTTGTATGACTACAAGTTGGAATTAGTGAGGACACACCCAGGCTCAACAATAATAATTAACTGTAATGAAGAGGTCTTCGAAAGTATGTATGTTTGCCTAGCTCCATTGAGAGCAGGTTTCTTAGCAGGTTGAAGGAAATTGGTGTCATTAGATGGATGCTTCCTAAAAGGATTGTATGGAGGCCAGCTATTGTCTGCAGTTGTGATAGATGCAAATGACTGCATCTACCCCATTGCATGGGCTGTTGTCAGTAAGGAGAACAAGGAAAACTAGACATGGTTTCTACAAATACTTGCTCAAGACCTCATGATCAATGATAGCCACCAATGGGCATTCATGACTGATAGGCAGAAGGTAAACAAATCCATTCTACTCCAACTTCTAGTTTTTAATACATTGTTTTTAATACATTCTATATATATAGATTTGGAAAATTGGATGCTTTGTCCTGGTTTTGGTTTTTTCCATATGTATGAGTTTTGGTTTTTTTCAATAAAAACTCTCAATCTTCTGATTTTTTTTTTATGGATGCTTTGTCTTATCTATATATGTGGTTGCAACTTCTGAATTTTAACTTGTTATATATATCTGCTTGCATCTTGTGATTTTTTTAATTTTTTTATTTAAATGTATCTAAAAAAACTCTCAATCTTCCGATTTTTATGGATGCTTTGTCTTATCTATATATGTGGTTGCAACTTCCGATTTTTTTAACTTGTTATATATATCCGCTTGCATCTTGTGATTTTTTTAATTTTTTTATTTAAATGTATCTAAAAAAACTCTCAATCTTCTGATTAGATGCTTTGTCTTATCTATATATGTGGTTGCAACTTCTGAATTTTATCTTGTTATATAAATCTGCTTTCATCTTGTGATTTTTAATTTTTATTTAAATGTATCTAAAAAACTCTCAATCTTCTGATTTTTTTTTATGGATGCTTTGTCTTATCTATATATGTGGTTGCAACTTCTGAATTTTAACTTGTTATATATATCTGCTTGCATCTTGTGATTTTTAAATTTTATTTAAATGTATCTAAAAAACTCTCAATCTTCTGATTTTTTTTATGGATGCTTTGTCTTATCTATATATGTGGTTGCAACTTCTGAATTTGAACTTGTTATGTATGTGTCTTTGGATCTTCTGATTTTTTATTTTTATTTTTTCCTTTCTCAAAAACTCTCCATCTTGTTGTTATGCATGTGGGTGGTTGAATGACCTTACATCACTTACCTTGGCCAAACAATAGGGGTTGATGCCTGCAATAGCTGAATTATTTCCTATGTGTGAGCATAGATATTGTGTTAGGCACATCCACACCAATTTCAAGAAGACATTTAGGGGCAAAGCACTTAAGGACCAGCTTTGGTCATGTGCTAGGGCAACTTACACCTCTGCATTTGACAGAGCACTAGAGGGTCTAAAAGGAATGAATTTGGGAGCATTTGAGTACATGGAAAAAATTGAAGCAAAGCATTGGAGTAGATCACATTTCCAGAGTAGGTTCAAATGTGATATTCTGTTGAACAACTTGTGTGAAGTTTTTAATAGTTACATCTTAGAAGCTAGGACCAAGGGAATTATAACAATGAATGAGACAATAAGGACACAATTGATGAAGAGGATTCAGAAAATGAGAGATGCAATGCAAAAAGTGACAACCCTACACTGCCCCAGAATTGTAAAGAAACTTGAGAAATCCAAAGAATTAAGCTGGTTCTACAGCACTACATGGTCAGGTGGAGATAAATACCAAGTGGTAGGCCCAGATGGCCAATTTGTTGTGAATAAGTCTGAATGCACATGCTCTTGCAGGAAATGGCAGCTTAGTGGTATCCCTTGTAGCCATTCAGTGTCAACCATGTACTATAATAAGGAAAAGCCCGAAAATTACCTTCACTCATGTTATTTGGTAAGCACTTTCATGGAAACATATAGGCACATCCTGAGTCCCACCCATGATAGAGATTCATGGCCTAAGAGTGGCCATGGTCCAATCATCCCACCATAGGCAGTAAACAAGAGGAAGGGCAGGAAAACCATGATGAGGAGGAAAGAGCTGGGTGAAAATAGTGGGTTCAACAATGGAAAGGTAAGCAAAAAAGGAGTGAAGATGAGATGTGGCATATGCGGTGCAGTGGGGCATAACAAAAGATTCCATGGAGTGCAGAAGATATGCACATTTAGTTTTTGGTGTTAGCTATATATGTCTGGGAATAGTTCATGGTGAATTTAATTTAATTATATGCTCATGCCTACTAGGGAAACAAAGGAAGCCCAACACTCTACCCACTTGTTGAAGGGACTGCAGCAAACAAACAACCTTCACACCATCAGGTGCCACAGGTATTTACTTCACACATTATGATTTTTAGTTTAGGTTGTTCATGTCAATAACTTATGCTAACTTCTTCCCTACCAAAATATACAGACCATTCCTGAACAAAGTGAATCCTTTCCTAATAGTGATATGAATTTCTCTCAGTCAAATGACTTAATAATGTCAACTCAGCAGGTGAGGATTGATACTAATAAATTTTGGTGATTGCATCACTCCCTTTTCTTGAGGATGATGATTGCATCATTCCCTTTTGATTTGTAGTTTTTACCAATCCCGGTAACCATAACACATGTGACAACTTCAAAATCAGTGGGAACTCAAAGAGGGATTGCAGCAAGTGATGCACAAGTAAACCAGGTTCCTGTAACCCAGGTTAGTGCTTGAAGTTATTCGTATTATTGAATTCATCTGTGAAATTAAAGGTCTTCAATTATGTTAGATAAGCAAAACAAAATGACTGAATTTATTTGTATTTTAGTCTTTCAGTGCTATTAGAAATCCTACGAAATCATCATCCATTGGACTAGGCAATGCTCCTGTGGGAAAGTCTCAAGTGAAATGCAGGGGTAGCAAAAGACCAGGCAATGCTGAAAAAAAGCAAAAAGTTTGGGTGCCCCCAGGAGTTGGAACCCCTGCTGGTGCATCAGTTGTTTACAAAAAACCCCTTTAAGTAACACAGATGCTTGTGGCTCCTTTTATTTTTATTTTTTTTGTTTTGTTAAGTATAACTTCAAGTTGAAATTTTAGTGGCATCATTTTTTTGTAAAGCATTGTTATGCAATGCCTATGTCTATACAACACTGTCTTCCTGAATTGACTTGTAGAAAATTTTGTAAAGCACTAAACTCCAGTGCCTATTTTTGTAAAGCATTGACCATCAATGTATTAACTTACAGAAATTCTAGTAAAGCAGTGACTTGTACTACCAACTTTTACAAAGTTGTTTATACGCAGCAATACTTTCATCAACTATTTATATGTCAATTTATATGAAGCTGTTTATCTATAGTAATACACTCTCTGCAAATTATATAAACTTCTTTTTTGCAATTTTTTTACACTGTGTTTTTGTGAAGCATTCTTTTTTTCACTAAGTTTGCAGCTTTCACTAAGTCTCATTGCTTTTTGCAAAGATCCTTTTCGCTAAGTTATGTGAAACATCTTTTCACAAAATTGGACTCTTTCATTGTTTTTTACAGGCATCTTTTTACTAAGTTTGCAATTCAAGACAACATTCAATAGATTTATTGATTTAAATTCAATACTTTCAGTAAAGTCAGATGTAGCTTCCAAAATTTAAGTTTGCACATGTCCCACCTACAATTGCATTATTATTAGCATAGAAACTCCAATTTGAGTGTTTCAATTTAATCAAAGTAGAAGTGCAGATGTTTCACAAACTCTAACCATCAAGATATGTACGTATAGACAATATAGGCACAACCAGAGTTGCTAATACAACCGAAAAAGAAAAAAACTTATTGCAATCAATAGACAATATAGGCACACCTTCTGCGAAACAACAACCACATCTACAACATGAACAATTGAACAAATAACCCTTGATGCACATCCCCGCAAACCCATCATCAAAATTACACAAAAAAAAATACAAAATAAAATCCCTCAAGGTACCAAAAAATATAATGAAAAAATAACACAGCCACCAACTAATCCCTTTGTCTCCCTTGCTAGCAATCCCTCGTCGGTGACTTTAAGGACAAATCCATCTTGTTGCGGACCACTCTTGCTCGTCAGGAAGGAGAACGCAACCTTGCTCGCCCTCCATGAAATGGACAATGCTAGCGCGCCGCTCTTTCCCTTGTCATGGTTGTGCACCATCTCCGGCCACTCTTCTCACCCTATCTCTGTGACAATGACGAAGAGGGAGAGGAATAGAGAAAAACATTTAGATGACTGGTGTGCTGAACTGGCAAAGATTTTGGGTGATGTGGTCTATTGTTAATGTGGTAGATACACTTGGCAGACACACTTGGATTTGAAAGGCTGAGTGTGCAAAAACCGGCCTCCACATCAGCACATATGGGCCGGAATTGTTTGGGTGGCCTGCCGGTGAAAGAGAATCATAGCTGGGTAACCGTTTTGATCTAAATCAAAGTTAAGATACCGAAAAAATACAAAGTCAAAGTTTGGGTACCTCCCAAAAAATTTACTCTCCAAAAAACATGAGAGAAAAATTTGCAACAATAAAATTATGAATTTTTAAGATTTGTAAACTCAGCAATGAAGAAAAGTATATCAAAAAAGTACAAAATATATTTTTAAGCATAAAATACTAATCAACAAGACCAAACTAAGAGCGTTGGCTGACCACCATTTGCTTGTTGTATATATATATAATGGAACTGAATATGCTCCCATTTTACATAATAAAATAAATATAATATTTGATACATATATATAAGAAAATTCTTTAATGTATTTTAAAATGTCTAACAACATAATTATATTGTACTAAAACCATTAATCGTCTTTAAAATTCAATGGCAACATTATTTAAATAAATTTATAATTTGAAGTCCAATTAATATATATATATATATATATTATTTAAGAAGAAAATTGTGGCTTCATATTTTTCTTGTATCAATCCAAGAAAAATAATTTAAATTCACGAGTGAAAGAAGAGAGAAGCAAGATAACTATAATCTGAAGAAAGAACATAGATAATAATAAGAGCAAATTTATTTATTTAAGCTAGAGCAAGCTTATCACTGGATTCCTCCACATACAAAGATTAAGAAGAAGCAACGGCTTTACTCTCTAGCTAGCTACCCAACATGATACAAGCAAGCAAGCAAGGACTTAAAACAGAACATAGAAGCACTACACGAGTAGAATAACTAGTCTTTTGTGTGAAAATGAACCATGCATCTCCACAGTAAGACCGGCCATATATAAGTCTAAGCAGTCACCATTTTGATTTTCTTAGCAACAACAGCAGCGGAGGCAGCAGCAGAAGAAGAACCATCATAAAGCCAAGTCTTAAGTCTATAAATAGTAATTCGACCGAAATAACGAAGAAGACAAACATAAGTACCCTCTCTTGCTTCATATCCACCAGTCCACTGTGTAAAAAGCCCAGAATCATTATACCCTTGAAGAAGAAGCAGTCCATTATATGTAAGCCTAAGGAAGCACTCCATTGGTGCACCACTATTTGGTTTGGTCTGCCATATACTCTCACCACTGGCATCATTCCTCACAACGAGTTTACAGTAGGGAGTAATAACAGTTGAAACATCACCATTTTGTGCAATAACAACATCACCATTTGCACTGCCAGTGACAACGCCACCAGATACAAGAAAGTTATCTGCGGACCCTGCCTTGAGTTTCTTATGGTTAAGATTAAGTTTGTGGCTATTAGAGAGAGTTGGAAGGCTTACACCATTGTTCCATATGGCTGGACCGAAGAGTCCAAGTTTGCCATTTATGAATAGCAAAGCATAATTGGCGGAGTTGCCTTTCATGCCAATGGTTTGAGTGGGGGTTTGCTCACTGTCAGGGATGAGTTCGAGTTGGCCCTCTTCGTTGATAAAGAGGGCACAGTATGAGGTGGTGGTGCTTGTGCCAAAGTCTAGGACTTGGCTACCGGCTTTGTAGAGGATGAGGCTACAGTCACTGTATAGGGATAAAGTTAGGTCATCATGGATGAGGCTTTGGCCACTGAAGAGGATTTGGGTGGGATCAGTGAACAAGGCTGGGGTTTCATTTGAACTGGAGGATGATGGGCGGATGAGAAGAATTAGGGAGAGAATCAACGGGAGGAGATGATGCTGAGCCATTATTGGTTTTGCTTGGGTTTTTGGTTACTTTGGAGTTGTTTGTGTGAGTTGGAGGTGTTGGGTTGCATGGATATTTATAGATGGGAGGAAGGGTGCTTGTTTTGAAGAACTGAGGCCTGAGGGGGTGATTTTGATCAATTTACTTGCATGCGCTACCACTGGCGGAACTAGAGACAAAATTTAGGGAACTCTGAATTCAAATTTTTAAAAAATTATAAATATTAAATAATTTAATTAATTCAGATTTGAGAGGATAATAATCCATATTTCAAAAATATAAAATATATATTAATCTAATAATTAGGTGTAAAAAAACCTATTATATTTACAACAAATAAGTCAACTAACTGTTAAACACTAATTAACAAATAATACAATTAAAAAAACTTAACACAAATATAATTATTAATTACAACAATTGTTGAAAATATAATCTATCGAATAATCAATTAATCACAACATATATCTAACAATTCTCATGATAATTTTCATAATAAATAATCAAACAAAGATTTAATGAATATCAAATAAGTGTTAAAACTTTAGGCGCTCGCGACTCTCTCCACGGTGACCTGCTCGGTGACGTCAAACTGAGCAACAAAGTGGAACGAGGGAAATGGGTGACTCGCTCTACGGTGACCTGCTCGATGCCGCGCGACGGAGGAAGGCTTGGCAAGACTCCAGGAGGCAGAGGTGGGTGGTCACGCAAAAACTATTCTCGCAACCGACAGCAGGGCTCCAATCGATCAACAGGAAGTGCTCATCCTCTTCCTCGCACCAGCTTGGTAAGAGAAGACACCACCTTTGCTGAAGCGGTTAGCCCTACCAGTGAGCAGAGATTGACTGATTATCCTCAACAGTCTTCGGCAAGTGCCATGGTGGAACCCCAGGAGGGCTGGGAAACTGTTTACACACGTAAACACAAATGTAGCCGTAACTCTGACGGCACGAGTGCTGTTCTCCATTCTCCGAAAGGATTTCTCCCAGTGGTTGGGTCTAAGCGTTCTCGATCACCACCGAGCTGCAATCACTGTCTTCGTATGACCCACTAAAACCTCTAAATGTCGTCACCATCTCTCTTGCATTTGATGTGGTGGGGCAGGTCACATGGTGGTGAACTGTAGAGTGGAACTCCCCTCGCCGCAGCGACATCGTTGGGGTCGGCCAAAGGCTAAAGCGAGTTCCTCTATGGTAGTGGACTATGTGCATGACCAAGCAAATACTGATGGAGGTTCATCTGCCAACCCCCATTTGCAACGCTCACATCTCTCCATCTCTCTAAATCAGGAGACAGCTAAACTTCGAAAAGAGCTGGCAAAGATCGTGGTCCTCGACATCATCTCGGGCCAGACCATTGATGATATTCTTTTGAAGTTTCTCCCTGGAGCCTTGAACATTCCCCGTGTTGAAGCTGTTTATGAATTCAAAGGGAATTCCTACTTGGCAACTTTAAGCAGTGAAAATGAAGCAATTAAGGCAAGCAAAATAGGTGAACTGAGTTTACCTTCAAAACTGGAACCATGTGTCATCTCCATCAAACCCTGGTCGGCCGAGATTGGGTCGGTGGGATCGGCGACAGGGAAGGCCCAAGTTCTTCTCATTTGGAATCTTCCTCTACATGCTTGGACTTGGTCAGTACTAGTGGACGTCTTGCGGCCGATTAGAGAATTGGTGGCCATCCCTCAACCGAGTAAGCCTCATAAATCTTTCCTTTCGGTCCTCGTCCGATGCCGTCACCGGGTAATGATTCCTCATGAGATGATCCTGAGTTTTGGAATGCGCAAGTTCGTAGTGCTCATCACCGATAATCATCTCCCTTTTCCTACCTTCCGACGTGACCTCGACAAGTATGTTCTTCCCCCACCCCCCTGACCTGAGGAACAAGATTTGAAGAAGGTGCAATTAGCAAACTGCCTTGAAGCTGATCGCGGCCGTGAAAATTAAGGGAAAGAGGTGTTGGGAGATCATGACAGCGTGGTTCACAAAGATGCCAGCAAATCCCATAAACATGTCCTTCCACAAAATTAAGGGAAAGAGGTGCTGGGAGATCATGACCGCGTGGTTCACAAAGATGCCACCAAATCCCATGAACATGTCCTTCCACCACAAAGAACCGTTCAAGCTTAGAAACCGCGACTGACCTGTCCGGTGAGCGTGGCTCCCGGGGTCTCAGACATTTCTTCAAACTCAGCCCGGCCGGAGAGCACGGCTCCCGGGGCTTTGAAACCTAGTAGAGAGATCCGACCGGTGAGCACCACTCTCAGGATCTTCGATGCTCGGCAGGTGGTACCGGTAGTGCACAAACTGGATAGTCATCTGACCGATGGTCCTTCGGCGACCCAGGTTTTATCCCCCGATCCCCCGGCATTGCATGCCTCTGCTTGCGTGCAGCACACATCCCAGGAAAACTATGGTGCTGTCGACCAGCTATTGGCCGAGGTTTCCCCACTCATGGCCGACACAACTGCTGAGCGAGACATGGAAGCAAGTGTAGCGGTGACACATGTCAGCATGGATCCGGAATTAGTTGTGATCTCCCCACATGATAAACTGGGAGATTATTTGAATGGCTGAACTGGGCTCTCCAAATAGGCCGGGCTTGGGCGTAACTTGGCTTCTGGGCCTCCAGATTTGGATCCAAGCCCAGTTGTGGAGAAGCTGTCTTCCAGTCCAACAGAGACTGCATTATTGGGTCGTTCTTTTAAGGCCCAGCTAGAGCCCTCCAACTCTGTGATCCAAATCCCAGCCCAGCCCGGCAGTGGGGAAATTTCTGTGGATCCTGACAACTTCTGTAACCCGGAACACCCATCCTCAAATTTCACCCTCCCTCCGAATTTTGAGTGGGTTTATCTTCATGGTTTTTGAACTCTTGTTCCGACCAAATTCTCAAAAAAAATTTCCTCCCTCGTCCCTGTTAGACGATGTGTCTATCCAACAGGAGAACATGGAGCTATGGGGTGAAGGGAATCTTGATGATGATAACCTTCAGGTGCCCTCTACTCAGTTGTCAAATGGTTCAGGACACGATGGTGAAAGCCTCGATAATCAGGAGAGGGATGATTCGGAATCTAACTTCGAAGAGAAAGTTAAAAGATTGCTCCAATCTAGACAAACTGAGGACCCTTCCCAAGCTACTAGAAGAAGTGAACGAAGGAAAATCCCATCATCGAGTTGGAATGAGGAGGCAGGCTTCATACCACAGCCACCCAGATCCTCAAAAAAGAAGGGGACGACAAGCACTACCCCAGAAGGTACATCTTCAACCCCTATTCTTTTAAATGACTGGAATGATTTGCAATTAATTAAGTATTGCAACGCTTGTGGCATTTCATTTGATTCATTACATCATAGAGATAAATGCTTATTACATTTATGCATGCTTGAGTCAACTAGATCGTCCACCTCCAACCTTACCGCAGGACCCTCTAGTTTAGGGGCCGCCTCTATCTCTATTTAGTTTCTCCATGAACATTATCAACTGGAATGTTAGAGGTTTAGGAAGTCCCTCCAAGTGCTTCCTAGTTAAAGATTTTCTTAACATTCATTTTGCTGATATTTGTTGTATTTAAGAATCAAAACTGAATTCAATTGAACCATCCGTCTGGAGGTCGATTGGTGGTTCCCGGCTTGATCAATTTTGTTTCACCCCTGCTTTGGGATCAGTAGGGGGATGATTATTGGGTGGAACAATAGCTTGCATGAAGGTCATTTGGCCTTCCAAGGCAATTTTTGTCTCTCTATGGAATTTAGGAATAAAACTAATAACTTCCAATGGTTTTGCACCACTGTCTATGGCCCAAATTCTCGTCATTTAAAATCAGATTTCTGGAATGAAATTAGACTTTGCCTTCCAGTGGATGGTATCCCGTGGGTCATTTGTGGGGATTTTAACTCTATTTTCTTCCCTGGAGACAAATCTAATGGCGGCCCTAATCTGGATGATATCAGACAAGCTCAATTACTAATTAGGGATCTTCGCCTAGTCGAGCCGCCATCTTTTAGGAAAAGATTTACATGAACCAATGGTCAAGCCAATCCAATTTGGATTAAGCTTGATCGCTTCTTAGTAAACCTGGACTGGAATTCCTTTTCCCTAAAACGTCTCAACATTGTCTACCTAGACTGGGCTCAGACTATGTCCCCATTAGACTTGAATCAGGGGATCATACCTTTGTTCAGCGTCCGTTTCATTTTGAACGTACTTGGTGTTCTGTGGAACTTTTTCAGGAGAGTATTCGCCTTTGGTGGAACTCTTCTCATTTCCATGGTTGTGGTGCCTTTATCCTGGCCAAGAAGATTGCCAATCTTAGAAACCATCTTAGGCATTGGGCCAAGACAGACTTTGGTTCGATTAAGCTCATAAAACTAGCTTTATTGCATGAGATTGACCTCCTGGATAATTTAAAAGAATTGCGCCCTCTCACAGATGTTAAATATGCCAAGGACTCTTCGTTGAGATCTGATTTAGCTCAGATTCTTAAACATGAGGAGATCTACTGGAAGCAGCGAGCTAGGGTTGCCTGGCTCCAAGAGGGGGATGAAAACACTAGATTCTTCCATTCAGTTGCCAATGGATGACGGAACAGGAATTTTATTCCTTGGATCACTCAAAATAATATCCGGATCTGTGATTTGAAAAGTATTGGGGATTCTTTCACCAATTTCTATCAGAACCTTTGTGGATCCACCCTGGATTTTCGTTTCAAAATTAACTGGTTGCACTGTCTGGGGCCCAAATTTAATCAAGATCTTTCCTTGCTCGACTCTCCCTTCTCCCATGAGGAAATTAGAAGAGCAGTTTTTGACCTTAATGCTGATAAAGCTCCTGGTTCGGATGGTTTCCCTATCTTTTTCTTTCAAAAATATTGGGATATCGTCAAGACTGACATTTTCAAACTTTGTGATGATTTCTTTGGGGGGAGGGCCAACTTAGAGAGAATCAATTGGGCTAACATTGCTCTTATCCCCAAGAATCAAAGTCCTGAAAATCCCTCGTACATTCGACCGATAAGTTTGATTAATTCCTCCCTCAAAATCATCTCCAAGATCTTAGCAAATAGATTGAGAACTAAGATTGACGCCCTGGTTGATGAGACCTAGTCGGCATTTATAAAGGGGAGATGCATCACTGATAACATTATCACTGCTAACGAACTCATCTTCTATATGCAAAAGCATAGGCTACCAGGTTTAATTCTCAAAGTTGATTTTGCAAAAGCTTTTGACATGGTGGATTGGGGTTTCCTGTTGGAACTCTTAAAGGCTAGGGGCTTTAGTGATAAATGGATTGGATGGATTAAAGATATCCTTGTTTCATCCAAAGCTAAATTCCTGATCAACAGTTGCCTAAGTGGTTACCTTAGATATCATAGAGGACTTAGATAGGGGGACCCCCTTTCGCCTCTCCTTTTTGCCCTAGCGGTTGATGTTCTTAGCACAATGTTTAATAATGCTCTTAGTGCTGGTATTCTCCATGGGGTGGTCCTTGGTGACTCAGGAATTAAGATGTGTCATCTGCAATATGCCGATGATCTTCTCATTTTAACAAATGGGGGTGTCGAAGACTTGCGTATCATCAAACTTATTCTCTATATTTTTTAAGGTATCTCAGGTCTCAGGATTAATTGGGACAAAACTTACCTCTACGCCTCTCAAGGAAATCACATACCCCACCTTGCCTAGTCTAGAACGATCCATTGTAGCACGGGTTCCCTTCCGATTACTTATCTTGGCATCCCAATCTTTGGGGGAAGGCCAAGAAAACAAGATTGGGAAATCCTGCTCAACAAAATTCGTTCTAGGCTCGCCTCTTGGAAAACCAAATTAATATCTTTAGGGGGAAGGCTCACACTGGTTAACTCTGTGCTCACGGCTATCCCGACCTACTGGATGTCAATTTTCAAGCTCCCTTCTTGGGTTGCTAAGAATATTGACAAGATTCGCAGAGACTTCCGCTGGTCGGGCCCTAACATTCACCAGAATAAAATCAGACTTGTTTCACGGGAGAGACTCTGTCGATTGAGAGAGCAAGGAGGGTGGGGAATTCTTAACTTGCAAACCTTTAACACTGCTCTACTGGGAAAATGGTGGTGGAAGATTGCTTCAGGGGTTCACTGGTGTGGTGAGGACATTCTTCGTGAAAATTATTTTCGAATTTCCCCAATGTGGAACCTCTATCACAAGCATTGCAGCAAGAGATCTTTCTTTTGGAATGGCATCTTACATGCCCTCCTTGCGTTTAGGAAAAATTTATCCTTACTTGTCGGTAATGGAGCTACCACGCTTTTCTGGTTAGAGAACTGGGTTGAGGGTCGCGCTCCTGCAGACATATGGCCCAATTTGTTCCATCTTGCTTAATTTAAGGAGGACTTGATCAGGGATTTTATCACTAAAGGGCATGGGTTTCCACTGAGCAATTGCCTTGAGTGGAACAGCCTTATCGATAACATCATGGTGCGCATCTCCACGGGGAAGGATGAAAAACGTTGGACTCTCACTGCAAATGGCCGATTCACTGTGAAATCCTTCTATAATTTCTTGAATGATGGTGGTTAGCGATGTAGCATTACTCCTGTCATTCTGAAGGGAGTTTGCCCCAAAAAAATTAACCTTTTCAACTGGTTAGCTTGGGATAATAGGATTCTGACACTTGAGAACTTAGCCCTGCGTAGATGAAATTCTCTTCAATCTACCACTTGTGTGTTGTGCCACGTGACGGTAGAAACCGCTGATCACCTCCTTCTCCATTGTCCCTTCTCCCTGCATATCTGGAGCTACTTTGGGCAGCTCTTTGGGGGATGTTCGTCCTCCTAGGTCTCTTAAGGACCTTTAGGGAGATTGGAGGAGCAGGATGCCTAAATCTCAGCTTCCTTTTTGGGGCATGCTTGTGAGAGCTATCATTTTGAATATCTGGATTGAAAGAAATGCACGCATTTACAATTCTAATTGTCTCCTGTTTGTCTCTATTATCATAAAAATTGAATTCATGTTGATTTCTTGGTTCAATGCAGCTCCTGAGGCAAAAAAAGGTGAAGCTTGATGAGTCAGTGTCAAAGATAAAGAGGAGTCTGGATTTCCTGAACTCAAGAGAAGCGGGGCAGGGCTCCCTGTCGTCGTACCCGTCGTCCCCGGGCGAGATCTAGTCCTTGTCTAGTTGTATCTCCCTAGAGGATCCCTCCTTTAGGGTTTCTTCTTATCTTTTGCCTCTGGGTTTGTTGTTTTCTTTTACCACCTCTGGTGGTTACCTTTTGTAGAGCTTCGGCTCCTTCTTCTATCTTTAATGGATGTGGTTTATCCACTTTTTTACCCAAAAAAAAAATCAAATAAATTTACATTACAAATAATCACACAAAAAATTAAACAAATTAAATTAGATATAAAACAGATTAAAAAAATAATATAAGTCTCTATAAGGAAAGATAAAATATACTTAGATTGAGCAAAGAGAAAAAAAACTCATCAATCGACACAATTCATGCAATAATTTTTTTTTAGAGATTTTCAGATAGAAATTGCAATTTTTTAGAGTTTTATTATTATTATTATTATTTATTACTATTTATTTATATTAATATCCTAAAAAATTATAATTATGTATTAATAAGTTCAATAAAAAATTATATCTAAATATAAAATTTTAAAAAAATATATTTGAAGATCTATTTTGGCTAGCGATATTATTTATTACTATCCTAACATCAATTTAATTTAATATAATAATTTAATATTTTTCATTTAATTTATTT
>NW_024087769.1:0-58932 GCF_009730915.1 Dioscorea cayenensis subsp. rotundata
AAAGTAACTGTACCAAAAGTAGAAAATTATTGATGATAATAATAATAGCATAAGTTATAAAAAAATTAATATCTATATAAAAATATAAAAAAAAAAAAAGTACAATCTTTTGTGAATTATCCCAAATCTAAACCCCGAACAATAAACAATATGAAATCTTATTTTTCATATTTAAGGGAAAAAAAATATCAAGATAATAACTTCCCATTAATAGTTATAATTTGTTTATATATATATATATATCAATATATACATATAACATACTATAACAACTTTACTGTTCTATCTACTAACAGATCCCCTTTGCAACAGGATGGCAGAGTAACTAATTTAAGGGCTGGTCAAGTCCGACATTGAATTTCAGCCTAAAAAACCAGGACCTAAGTGCAGAAATTGAATTCAATTACAAGTTGAGGCCATTCTTTGAGATACTAAAAAACTTCTATTCACCTAGTGCACCATGAAAAATTTAAAGTTATTTCTATGTATACTAAAAATCATATTGAACAGAGACATGAGCAATAATATCAAGAATGATGAATGTAAAGCACTCACCTCAGATAGTTCTCAGAACAAGAACCTCTGATTCCTGTTATCTTCTCAACACAAAGGATCAACCCTAACAGCACAACAGAACAAATCACTAGATGTTATATCTGCCAAAATTTTGAAAGACCTAATGCCATTAAATGATAAGGATCCCATACCTGCTTCACTTCATATATTGTTGAAGCAATCAGAAGGGAAAAGCATAAATCAAGAGCTTAAATAAAGCTAGTAAAGAACAAATTGTTAAAAGAACCGGCATTTAGAAAAACATTTAAATAGATATTGTTCAATGTGTACTTTCAGGAGGATCATGTATCCTATTAGAAATTTCCCTACACTCCTGCATTAAAACTTCACATGACTCTGAACCTTCCCTCTGAAGTGGTTCATCAATATCAGGTTTGACACCAGATGGTTCAACAGCACCAGGAACGGTATCGGCCAGTTCATTAGCATCAACAGCATCACCTATGGTGCCAGATGGTTCATTTACATAAACAGCATCAGGTAAGATGTCAGCCGGTTCATTAGCATTGACAGCCTCACCTGTGATGTTGGATAGCTCATCAGCGTTGATAGCATCACCTATGGCGCGAGATGGTTCTTCAGCGTTGACAGCATCACCTATGGCGCGAGATCGTTCTTCAGCGTTGAGTGCATCACCTATTGCACCAGAAGGTTCACCGGTAATGACAGTATCAGCTATTGCACCAGATGGTTCATCAGCAACAACAGTACCACCTATTGCACCAGACGGTTCATCAACAACGACAGTACCACCTATTGCACCAGACGGTTCATCAACAACGACAGTACCACCTATTGCACCAGACGGTTCATCAACATCGATGGCAGCACCAAAGACAGCAGATGGTTCATTAGCATCCGCTGCATCGCCTGTGATGCCAGATGGTTCATTAGCATCGGCAGCATCACCTATGACGGTGGATGGTTCATCAGCATTGGCAGCATCACCTATGACGCTGGATGGTTCATCAGCATTGGCAGCATCACCTATGATGCTGGAGGGTTCATTAGCATCGACACCATCAACTATCACACCCAATGCTTCATTAGCATCCACAACAATAAAATCACCTTCAGTACCAGCACTTGCACTGTTGTCATCTTTCATCTCGCAAGCAGAAAGAGTACTCGCCTCTATTGTGTCTGAAGAAAATGTCGTATTAAATACTGAATTTGTTTCGCCCACATCAGGGCTTTTCTCTGTTGGAGAGATCTGATTATAAACACCCTCAATTTTCTCAGTAACAGGAATTTTCTCTGCATCAGGATGGTTCTGATTACAAACACCCTCAACTTTCTCAGTAACAGGAATTTTCTCTGCATCAGGAGGGATCTGATTACAAACACCCTCATCAACGTTCTCAGTAACAGGAACTTTCTCTGCATCAGAAGCTTCAGCAGAATCTTTACTGTCTGCTGAAAAGACAAGTGGAACGACAGGCTTCTTTAGCTTCGCACCATCAATCTGTTTCTTATACAGTGACATGGCTCTCTGCATATTTTAAACCATAAATAACATTATCAGATAATTTAAAGTGCAAATAAAGGAAAGACATAGCATATACAAAAAACTATCAAAAAAGGTGTGCCCATCACATCTAAGGGCAGGATAGATTGTTCTTTCACTATGATACTTAAAAAAGTCAATTCTGGAGATCCACTACAAGTAATTACATCTATTTGGACTAAGACTAGAAAGTGGTTGTGGATTGAAATAGACAGATCCCATCCCTCATTCTGATCTACAAGAGATTTCACATTTAAAAAGAGAAAGAAAGAAAGAAAGCAGACACACAATTTCAGTTATTACCTCACAACCCTCTTAAAGCCAACAATTTCATTGGATATATGATGTATGCTAATTTACAGTGAAGTCAACATGGACCAACATCTTCTTCAAAAAATAACAGATATCATATATCCTGATTCAAGGATCCATCTCAAATTTAGCATCATTTCTTAAACAAAGAATCACAATACATGACCATTCCTTAAGGTTATGTTTGGATTGAAAGAAAACAGAGAATAAAAAAGGAAAGAGAGGGAAACTATTTTCTCACATTTGATTGGAAGAACAAAATGAGATAAGAGCAAATGAAGAACACACCAAGTCTCTAAAGGTTTTTTTTCTATCATTTTTCATGTACGCCCTCCTTTTCATCCCTTCACTTTCATTTATCTACAATCTAGAACCAAGTATTTTTGACAAATTTAAAAACCAAGCCTGCTCTGCAGGAATGGTGATGCCTTAACGCCAACGAAGAATTTGAGCCAGGATAACTTCATAGAGTGTCTCAACAAGTTTCAAAAGAAATATCAATTCATAACCATAAATATGTACCTGGCAAATAGTTTCTGGAACCTTGGGGAAGAATGCATTTAGCATATAATTTTGGGTCTTTGCTGCAGCTCTATAATCCTGCAAAGGATAATAGCCTCATAAATCTAATTTAGATCAGGAAATACTAATATATGGCGAACAACAAGAGGAAATGATTAATGAACTAATATTTAAATACCTCAGGCTGTAAATGCTTAAAAACTTTGATCTCACTAATTTCATCCCTCTTTTCTAATAGAGATGTACATTGCTCATACAGTTCTGAGCAAGTAAGATTGGCTGAAATGTCCAGCTTGGCGATATAACTGCGGCATAGCCGCATGGTATCCTCATTTGATGTTTTAGAAGACTGAGGGACACTGAGCAACTTAAAAGTTTCAGCTTTCCTTTCAGGTAATGCTTTTAGTGCTGCATCCACAGAAGTCTTTATTGGATATGTACCATTCTGTTGCTTACCTCCAATAGCTTCAGATTGGCCACGTTCTAGTTCAGTTTGGTCATTAGGAAGCCAATTGCCAGATTGACCAACCCAAGTTTCCTCACCTAGAGAATGTGCTGGATATTCAGATTCTTTCTGTGGCGCAGGAAATTCCACATTCATGTTCCCATGCTGAGCCTTTCCATTCCCATCCTCTGTTTTCAATCATATGCCTATTCTGATCCCATTCTGACCTTCCATACACGTGGGTTTCATCAGGAAACATGCCATTATTTCCATCCCATACTTGCATGTGTGGAGGACAAGAATCACCCACTGGATTGTGCCAACCAAATGGACGAACATGTCCAGGAAACCTGTCTGTAGCATCATAATTGTTATAAGGAACCCCAGAATGGTGCAAGTCTATGGATGGTCTAACACTAAACAGTGGCTGATTTGGAAACTGCTGGACATTGGGATGAAATCCAGTTGGAGGTGGTTGGAGTGGGATGAAACCATTTGCAGCAGGAGAAGGCCAAGTGGATGTTGCCTTCCAAGAATTTCCATGTGCCCTTGCCATGCCAGGATCAGCACTCCTTCTGTAACGACCGGATTTTCGATCCCCACCCTGAACTCTAACATCATCTTCGTAAGAACCCAATACTGAAGGACTGTCGACTCCATGCCTTACAGGCGGTGGTGGGGGGAGATGACTCGGCTGATGACCAGTTCTCTGGAAGGATGATTGGCCACCAGAAGCTAGCTCCCTACTGTAAGTATCTGTACGAGAATAATTCTCCATTATTAACTTTTCTGATGGCAACTCAAAGCCTCTATCTTCCGAAGAAAAATCTTTGGCATCCTTGGAAGCGGCATTCCTCTGCCCTGCTTTTTGAATTTCACGGCTACTTCTCAGATCATTCCTATCTGATGATCTATAATCACTTGTAGATGGTGATTTTTCGATCGAGTGAACAGGTGAGGCATGAGTATCCGATCTAGGAGTCTGGTCATTCTGTGATGCAGGAGCAGATTCCAGTAGTTCAGAAGAATGGATATCATCATTCAATTTATGCTTCGCCGATGATTGAGGCTCAGAATCTCTGCTACGATGACCCGAAAAGCCACCATGGTCTCCAGTAGACGTTGTACCAACGTGAAGTCTTTCACCAGAAGGTGACCCTCTTTCCTGCTGCCGCTGTATATGCCTATAGTCAACAAACAGATTGTTAATAACCAAATGACTAAAATAACACTACAAGAAAAGTAGCTCACAATGAAATGAATAATTAGTTCTTTTGATGAGAATACAAGCAGAAGGGTGCACCAAACACTTAGGCCATTCAGTTCCATAACTATATTTTATCAAAGAAAAACAAATCCGCATTCCAATTCTTTGGCGGCAGCTTCCTGTTCACAATTAGAAAAACAATACATGTGGCGAAGCTATTCCAATTAAAAATGTGATAACTGATAACTATTTATAAAGAAGGCAAAGTGAGCTACCTAAGAACAGTTAATATAAGAAAAACTGCCAAAATATTATTTTTAGTAAATACTGGAAGAATGAAATTAAGAACCAAACCTGCTTCGATCCTTCGCCCCATAAGGATTGGAGCTTGGAGAACCCTTTCGTCTACTATTGCTGATATGAGAATCAACTTTATCTGAGTGTGCATGATCAAACCGATTGCCATCTATTTGTGCATCAACTTTGCGGCTTCCTGATGAAGCTCTCTCTCGATCCACACGTGGTTCTTTTGCATTTCTGGGTTTGAGGTCAGAATAATCCTCAGTTTCATCAGAAACTCTTTTCCTTTCCCTTTTGTCTTTGAATTTAGTCTCTCTTTCATCAATATACGAACTTCCATCAAGATCGCTGTTCTGAAGCTTACTTTTCTTGTACTGACCTTCTAAAACCTTATCCTCCCTAAGGTGCTTGCTCTCAGATCTATCTCTAGGATGACTCCTTGATGAATGTTCATCTCGGTACTTGTCATCATGGCGTCTATGGTCTCTATCATAGTCACCCCGATGCCTATCTCGGTGCCTTTCATCTTTATAGCTTCCATTTTTCGTCCGATCATCTCTCGAAGAAAGTTGTTCATCTTTAGAAAAAAGTCGCCTATCATCATTATCTCTATCATCACCAATCCATTTTTCTTTATCCCCAGAGCCATCTCTCCTCCGTCTACGTTTCTCAAGGTCCTTTTCTAACTCAGGGTTCTGCAAATCATCTCTTATCTGCCATTCTACAAACCATAAAAATAAAATATATATAATCAAGCCCAACAAAAAAGGAAAAACAAAGCCCTTGTTACAATGCAATTATGGCAGAGAAATCTTATTGTATTAACTCATAAAAGAATAACAGCATAGCCAACCATACAGCTCTTTTGAAGTAGGAAAATTTTGCAGAGACAATAACTAGAAGCATAATCTAGCACAAGCCAAGTAAACCAAACATATTTAAGAAATAAAAAAGATCAGGTGGTCAATAAAGAATACCTTATTGCCAGAAGAAAAATCAAGCATCAATAACTCATTCTACTTAATATCAAAAACCCAGAGTCATTACCAATGTGAAGAAGAAAGGAGATCTATTTCAAGTAAGTATGAATATTTATATGTCATTGCCATCTCCATGCTTCTGTCTGGAAGGAAGGCATATGGAAGCTAACACCAGTATTCACATGGCATATTCAAATTCTATTTGCATTTGTTTGAACCATGTAAAAAAGTAGCCTATCAAGGCAAGAAGCAATAACAACATGATAATATGATTATATTATGTCACTTAATGGATAAAGCAGAACAAATTGCAAGCAATATCACATACCACTTCCAAGTCAGCAAATAAAATGGAGCATTAAAACACTAGTAATATCAGTGTGTAAATTTCATGGCACCATCAGAGTTGCTTTTTAGCAAATAGTTTTAGTTTAGGCTGCTGTAAAATGGCCATGCTGCCACAGTCCCTATAAACTAACTACTAAATCCTGTCACAGAAATCTTGCTAATGGCATCCCTCTTTCATGTATTTGCCCTAGTTCAATGGTTAATTCTCCTACTATATAGATACACAAACTATCCTACCCGGTGACAATTTGTTACTGTGCTCTTTCAATTGCAAAAAAGTCATGAAGGGTCCTATCCTCCATCCACCCAAAACAATCTCTTTCAATGCACAGATAGCACACAACAAGTACCTTCCTGAGCTTCCCAACAATTCCTCATGCCCACAGTGAAATCTGCATATGCGTCCTTTTCTCCACTGGTCCAACATTTACATCAATCATTCTCCAGCCCCACATGGCCATCCATGTAGACACTTCTGTATAAAGGCATGTGACAGGCATCAAAACAGCATGCAAAGACCTTAGCTAAAAAATGACATCCACAAAACCAAGTATGATCCCCTCAATTTGTGTTAAGAACAGGCTCATATAATTTTGAAAATATAATCACCACTCACAGTATGGATATGGTCCAATATATGTGATGTGAGCTAAGGTCAATGGTGTTGAGTCTAGTGCACTCCAACTCTTCCAAACACATGCACATTGTTCTCAAGCTCATAAACCACAATTTATAGTTAGTATACACAACTCAATCTTATCATCTGCTTAGACAGCTGGGTTCATTTATATATTCCTTCTAATAGTAGCCACCCCTCAAAAGCATTCATTCAAATACACACAGTTTAAAAAGCATCTTTTCATTGCTTTACAACACAATGTCGCATTAATCCAGAGAAATTCTCATCTATCCATTCTAACGGGCTTTTGATCGAAAATCCAAAACCATATTCCATTATGGTAAGACTAAGGGAACACCAAAGACCATCTGAACAAAATATCTATCCAAAGCTTTCATCTTAACTCTGATACTCTTCAAAACTAACTTAAACCATTATCATAGAAGTTACTCTCTTATATCGAAGACTTAAGACGAAGAAAACCTGAGATTAGCCAATCCCAAAAATAATTCAATTAAACTCATTGTGTACATCATATGTCAAGGTACTCTTTGTAATCATAAATAGAAATTCTTTCACTATACATATTATTCATGATTATATGTTAGCAGATACACCAAAAAATTTACTTATAGGGGCATCTTTAAATCACATGTTCTCCACATAATCCTATTTTACTATTTCCATTTAGGTTTAACTAAACTAGAGGGTTTGCATTTCACTTATCTTCATTCCACCTCAATTTTTCTTTGATTTTCAATCTCAATCTTCCTTTTTTTTATTTTGAATTTTCTTATCTTTTTCTTATATTTTTAACTCAATAAAAAAAATTATCTTCTCAAAAATTTTTAAATTGATTCTTCCTTGAGCTTCTAACCATTATAATCCTTGATAATCTTTGTCAATTTTCATGATTTTAAAGATCTATTATCATATAACCTAAATTTTAATCTAATTTCAATCCTTTGTGCTAATTTCAATTTCTCTAATAACAACTTGTTTTACTTGATCTTTCTTAAAAAATGTTTTGCCTTTCTGAAAAGATTGTGATTCACATCAATATATATTGGTCGTGTCTACCCACAGCCTTCATTACTATTGGATACTTTGACACTTGTCCAGGTATTCTTTTTTTGTTTTTTCAAATAATTGTTTATCCTCAGATTTTTTGCCGAGGACCACTGCCATCGGAGAACAAATAGAAACATGATCCTCCACCCAGATAAAACACAAAGTCGCTAGAGTTTGGTCAACCCATTAATGGTAAGATGATGTTCTAACTCAACATACAAGTGCCACCTGAAAAAAAAAGGATGCACATCCAATCGTCTTAGGGTATGGTGAGCCTCACATGTTTCATATCTTGTTTTACAGGGGCATAAAGATCCATCATATTAAAACCTTTCACCGACAATACATAATACCTAGATGATCTGACTTTTTTTCCTTTTTTTTTTTTGGTACTAAGAATGTGTACCTTGTGCTATTAATATATAAAAAGATTAAAAAAATTTATAAGCCATCTATCATATTAAAACCTTTCATTTGAAGGCATATTAAATTCTAGATTATTCTACATTTTTCTTTATTCATTTATTTACTTGTGTTAAGACTTCTGCACACTATCCATTCTTTGTCCGCCATAAAAGCCTTCATTAATGTATCTTTTGGCATTTAATATAACAAAGGCAATGTTTATAATTTGTGCCATCCAAATCAGATATCTAAGACCAGCTCAAGGACAGTGAAAATAGGATTCACTGGAAAAATATTTCTAAATTTGTAGGCTTTAGTTAAACGAATAGTGGACAACATCCTTTTGAGCTCAAATTTTCAGAGAATACTAATTTGAGCACTAAAGCTTCCGCTATTGAAAGCATATAAAGTCATAGGCAATTCGACATTTCTTTAATTTTCCTTTATCTGTTAAGATTTTTTCCATATAATGCATCATTTGCGCAACATATTACCTCTCACAATGATTTCTGGATAAAATATTGCAGCACTGCATACTCAAACTAGACCTTGTGCTATCTAATATACAAAGTTACCAACAATCACATCTTTGTATAATTCAGTATATAAGCCACACAAGACTAAGACTGGTTTAAGCGTTACAATTAAAAACAGGAAAAGTGAGTGAAAATGTGACTCATGGGAGGCGATGTGAGACTGCAGTAGGTCATACCTCAACATACAAAATCAGCACCCTCCAATATATAGGATATTGATTTGAGCAAGAAAAAATTCAGGTATTATGCATGAGATAAAATATCAACACCAGCTTAATTATCAAGAACAAATAAGTTCATTTAACGTAAGAAATCACATCTTGCAGAAACTAAAATGTATCCCAATATAGTGAGGGCTGTCTTACCAGAATCATCATTATCCTTCTGCTTCTCTTTGGTATTACTCTGTTTCCTATTAGCCACGTCATCGTATTTCTCATGCCCAGTATCTGGAGCCTTTTTACTATCTCTCTCTGATCTCCGCTCTCTGTCCCTATCCTTTGAATCTTTATATTGATTGATACTTTCTCTCCAGCTCATATCCTCCTCAGACCTCTGGTCTTTATCCCTCTCCTTCCCATCCTTTTTGTAATGACTGCTGCTCTCTCTGCGGCTAGAATCATCAGCTGACCTCCTCTCACTATCCCTTTCTTTTGCATCCTTATAATGGCTGCTACTGCCTCTCCTGCTCAAATCCTCATCCGGCCTCCGCTCCTTTCCCTTCTCCTTTGTCTCTCTATGCTGGCTACTACTCTCCCTCCGGCTTAAATCCTTCTCTGGCCGCCTTCTCCCACTACTATCCTCATTCCTCTCCACCGAGCCTTCAACCCTTCTGCTAGACTTGCTTGCTGAATCAACAAGCAAAACAGTCGATTTTGCAGTCTTCTCCCGTTCCAAATCCCCAATCTCCTCATTCTGTAAAACCTTATCAACCATCCCATCATCCTCATCCCCACCATTCCACCGCCCTGAATCATCCCCTCTCTCCTTCCGCTTCCTCCCATGCTCTTCAATAAACTCATCATCACCAGGCCCAGTTAAATCCCTACCCGACGACTTCCTCTTCCCCGCCTCCGAATCCCTCGAAACCCTAGTTTTCGATGCCACAACCACCTCCTCCACCCTCGAATCCCTCTCCTCCTCTTCCGACTCCGACCGATCCCTCCCCTCCCTCGACGACCGATCCCTATGCTGCCTATGAGACTTGTGCCGAGAACTCCGCGCCATCTCGAACAAACCTACAAACCCTAATCCCAAACTTCAGATCGGAACCAACCAAAAACACACCCTTTCCAAACCAAAACACTAATCTCACCTTCTCCCACACCCAATTGATCAAATCCAACGCCGCTTCAAGATCCACCCACCAAAAGCCACAGCCAGAGCCAAATACCCCAACCCTAGGATCGCCGGAAAGCCCAAAATCACCACAAAAACTGTAGGATTGAGAACAACAGCAAGGGATTCTAAATCAATCTAGAAAACCATCAGCTAAGAAGACGAACAATGGCAAGAGATCAGCGTCGGCGACGAGCCGCCATGCGCCCTTCACTCCCTCTTCCTCTCTTTCTCTCTCTTTTCGCGTTCTGAGTAAAAAGAAAGAACACGATCGCGTCTGGGGAACCGGGGATAAGTTGATTGGGTTTATGAGTTCACGAAAAGACATCAATGCCCCTAATATTTGGGATTTTTCAATAGGGATTTTGGGTATTTGATGGTATTTTCGGATTTTTATGTAGGGTGGGCCAGTGACTTTTTAACTTTCTTTTTTCACTCAGGTCCTCGTTTTTTTATTGTTTTGGTGAAGCTGAAAAATGTAAAATTATAAGTACCTTTTCGCAAAATAGGTGAGATGGGCTTTGAGTATTTTGACTTCTGTACCTTTTTAACATATTATTATTTAAAAAATTGCACTAGTACACTTATAACTAAAAAGTACTTATGTTTGGAATATTTAGTTTTTTTTAGTCTTTGAAAAAACAATTCAAATAAGTATATATATATAGTTTGAATAATTTTATAATTAAGTTAGTGTTTATATAAAAAAAATTAAATCAAAAAGTCAAAAATAATAAAAAGAATAAGAAACAAAAAGATATCCGGATTCAAGATTTGAAATATAGAGTTAAAATTGGGAACAAGTAGATGAAATAAGAACCAATAATTGATATAAAAAAAAACAACGCCAACATGGAAGGAATTGGATAGATATGAGGCGAGAAAAGTAAAATATGAGACATGCATGCATGGAATAGATAAAAGAAAAAAATTATACTATATATACACACGGTCATATAAGTAGGTATTGGGTTTTTTTTTGGTTTGGTCATTCAACTATTAAAACATACAACCGAGTCACTTATGTTTTAAAAATAAAATTTTTTGGTCACTAACACTGATGATAGTTAGAAAAATAAGATGTGACAAGATCAGTAATTGTTATCACGATATATGCTTTATTAAACCTCGAATTTCTATTTTGAGGTTGAAAAACATGAAAATGGTTTTCATCAGTTTGATAGATCTAAATTATAAAACACTAGTACATTTGAAGTTATATTTAGTTTGATAAAAGAATGATAAAATTAGGTGTAATTCAATAAATCCCATTTGGGTTTACAATTTGATGTGTGTTGTGAGGCTTTGATTTATTAATGTGTTAATGGATGATTCTATTTGTCTGCTAAAATTCAACCATGTGACATTATTGTAATTAATAGTCCTCTTTAGTTTTCACTGTTTACAATAACATCCATGATTTGAGTAATTTGAAGGTAATGATTTGTTATGTATAAAAAAATTCTTTGTGTAAACTATTCGTAAATTTACCCAATATATTTGTCATATATGATCCTTGTGTAATTGTGTAAATATTGTAAAGCTTTCTACGTAGTTCCTCGGTAAACTATTTGTAAATTTGTCCAATAAATCTATCGTGGATAATCCTTGTGTAAAAATTGTTAAAGTTGCTAGGTAGTCCTTAAGTAAATTTCTCCCAATAAAAATTTTTTTGTGTAATTCTTGGGTAAATTTACAGCTAATAATATGAAATCCTTAGATAATCCCATGGCAATTTTACTATCAAAATTTTTTTAAAAAAAAAAATCCTAAGAATTATGTGAGTAATTCATTGAACCTATCCATCGAATCACAAATTCAAATGTATTTTAAAAATGACAATCTCTCATATTTTGATAAAATACATTATAAATGATAAGTAGCATTACATAAGTGACCATTTTCTTTACATAATAGCACCGAAGTCCGTTAGACTTCAATTTAAGCATACTTTACTCCTGCTCCTACCATCATTTTCCTTGCTCTTGTCTTTGCTAACAACTAAGGGCCTGTTTGGATGCAAAATAAAAAAATATGGCATAATTTTATTATGTAGGAAGTGCAAATGATTATTACAGAAATTATGGCATATTTTATTCCTACAAAATTGGTGTTTGGGTAACAAAATAAAAAAAATATTGCAAAAAATTATTACATATTTTTTTTCTGTAATAATGAGTGTTTGTTTTGCATGATTAATAATTTTTACATAATAAAAATAGCCGTTGGATTATAACCGTTGGTAATTAAAATTTTAAAAATAGCCGTTAGAATATAGTCGTTATAAATATAGACGTTATAATTGGAAAATACCTGACCCTCAATGTAATTATTTTTTACCATTTTTAGCTCATAAATTGAGAACATTAGATTTTCAAATAATTCAGAAAAAAGCAAGAAATGAAAAACACACTCATCAAAAGAACTCAAAAGTTAACAGAAATGTAATCAAATAAGCAAAATTAGCAAAGTTCAACAACTCAAATTATTGTCTAAAGCATGCTTGACTTAAAATAAATAAACAAATAAACAAAACACCAAATAACAACACACAAAAAAGGGACAGAAACATCAAAATTTAGTAGTAATGAAACCAAATAACCATAATTACCAAAGTCCAAAATTTTAAATTGCTATCTAAACATCATAACCATCAAAAAGTTATTAGAAATAAAAACAAAAACAAAAACAAAATCCCAACTTGCTACAAAATCAGAAAAACATGAACAGACAGCTTATATGACTTGCTAAAATAAAAAAAATAAAAAAAAAATGCACTATCAGGGAATAGAAGACAGCTTTTGCATATGAATATAAATTTAATAAGTGGATTGCCTACTCTATGTGAAACTAAAATCAGGAGATCTCAGTAATGGTCAGGTTTTTTCTAACACTTGAAGATTGTGGGTTTGGGGGATGCTGTGGAAGGGCGAATAAACATCAATATTAGTAATGGGCAAGTTTTTTTCTGTTTTAAAGATGCGATCATTAGTCGAAACATGAGTTTTATGACATTATGTTGTGTGTTTCAATACAAGCTGTCATCTAGTTTTTCACGGCCTTAATTCGATGTAGTATTAATTTCTCCTTTTGTCCCTTTTTTTTGTGGTGAACTGGGTCCTCATGCAAGCACCATTGAATGATTATATACATTTCATAACAATGTTCTAGTAACAAAGAAAATCACAATTTCTACCTGATCACACATCCTCCTGTAGAATGAAAGAACTAATTCAAGCTTATCTTTTGAAAATTAGCAATAAACTATCTACAGAAATTCACATTAAAAAAAAAAGAAAAACTATAAAAACTCACAATGCCAGACCTGATACCTCTACCAAAGCAATCACCATTTATTAAAAAAAAAAGATCTGAAATACTTTTCATTAACAATGTGTTGGATATAACAAAACAAAACAAACAAAATTTCATACTGATCAACCACTACTTCATCAGATATTGCATGGTTGTATCTAATTCATAACAAACATCATATCCAACCAACAACTAGACGAACAAAAGAAATTTAAATCTAGATAACATTCAAGAGTACAAATTTTAAATCTTACCAATCCAACCAACAACTATGTTTTCATCTAGATAATATTCAGAGGATTTTAAATTTTCCATTATCTTGATGAAACCAACTCTACAAGTAAAATGAGATTATACACAACCTATGTAATCATAAAAATATAGCTAATTTTAACCACCAGATGATCGTCTGCAATCCCAATTATTAAAACTTTCACAAACAGCAGTAATTATTGGAATAGATTGGAGCTCTAACCAGTGAACAATGAGATCAAAGGTTCTCAGCCTTGACAACGCGGTAAATGAAGGCAGTGGTGTTCAGATCAAAGCAATTAGGAGCCTCCTCCGGCAACACGTCCAAGCTTTTCAGGCCATCGGCGTAGTGGATGTCAGCGATATGGACAATCTTGAACTCTCCCCTCTTTCCACTGAACCTCAACACCGACTTCTCAAATCCAGACGCCAACGATGCTTCTCCATTGATGGAGGCGAGAAGGAGGACAAGGAGGAGGGCGGCGGAACTGAGAAGAAGTCTCTCCGATCGCCACCAATTTGCTCTCGACGTTGGTCTTCGTCTTCTGCGTGTGCTCCGACATTGGGCTGCTGCTCCAGCGGAGGAGGAGGCGGGATCGGGGCCAAGACCGTGGAAGATGGTCGGGGAGAGGATGATGTCTGGTGGAGAGGCGGTGGAGAGGCTGGAGAGATAAGTTGAAGAAGAGGAGAGAGAGAGAGAGAGAGAGAGAGAGAGAGAGAATGAGAGAAACACAAGCTTCCACGACTTTTGAGATAAAAAAAATATTCCAGTCTGACTGGAATATTTTTTTATGTCATATTTCTCACTTTATGGCATAATTGTGTAGTGTAAAATAGCTAGCCCAAACAACCATTATGCCATAATTTTATCAAAATGTTATATTATGCCATAATGTACGGATTATGGCATAATCTGGTGTTATCCAAACAGGAAACCTAAATCTGATCTATCTTTAGACCTTTCTCTTAAATTCTTTAGACTGTAAATTATCCTTCACATCAACAACAAAGATAGTCTCTCTAGTCTCTACCATAAAGCACAATATCAACAAAATTTTCATGAATTAGGCAAAGAACACAATACTCATCAAATCATAGCTTGATCCTTATTATCAATTTTAATTCCAACATTTTAAAAATTTCAAGATAATTTGGTTAAAACTATCAACATGATCTTTCATTATGTATTTTTTGACATCTCAAGGTGTACACATGTTGCTTCTAATATAAATGGTTCATTAAGGTTTTCTTCTGCTACCTACTTTCTAACTTTTTTCTATAACAATGCAACAATTATTTTATCATCACCTTTCTTAAGACTTCATTATTCAGATTCAACATAATAATCGCATTTTTTGGAAAGAATTTTAGCCTTCTCTAGCTCTACCAAATTCTCAAATAATTTTTCTTCCAACGCAATTGCAAATTCTTATTGAATCAAGATGAACCTCATCTTCACCTTCCATAAGGTAAAATTGTTTGACTCATTAAATTTCTTAATCTCAAACTTATTGAGCGACATCTTAATTAACACACAAAACCGTAGATACCCATATTCGGAAAAAGAGAACTAAAACTTATGAACCAACTCTGATATCACTTTATTGGGGCATGCATAGAAATTAAATAAAGAAAGAAACTACTTAAGAAAATGAGGGAATTTATATGGTTTTGCCAATTTGGCCTATGTTCACATGCAGAAAAATTATTCTTATTTCTTTGAGAATTTATAAGATCATAAAAATGGGTTTGGTCACTAAGGTCATAAAATAATTCAAGGTACATAAAAATTAGAAATTACACTTCGGACTAAGTTCTATCTACAGAAGCTCAAAATGTGGTTTCTTTTATTGGATTTTCATATTAAAATTAAGCATACCAAGGATAGAAATATTGAGCATTATATAGTATTTCTAGTCGTTAAGTGTTTACTTAAAATCCAAGAGTAAGTTTCCATGTAACATTCATTCCTATTGTCAAACTAACCATAATGCAAGTCATTCTTTCTACTGCTATCTAAAGCAATTAGCTTTTGTAAACTTGATGCCAATAAGGCCTCCTTACAAAACAATCTTGAGAAAACCATGTTTATGAATTAAAAGACAAGATTTTAGTACTACTAATTTCCTAATCATATTTGCAAGATTTTTAAGGCTATTTATGCCTTCATCAAGCTCTAATGGCTTGGTATAATGAGCTACATCTATTTATTATGTTATTTCTTTAATAGCCTTATGTTCTCTATCAAAGATATAAGTTTTCTATAATTGCTCTACTTGTGTAGTTCAATGTTGATATTTTGACCTATTACTATAGCAGAAATATAGTCGATCAATGATTACTATAGCTAATAATGTAGAAGGGTAATTTAATAAATTTTTATTTCCACTGTAGCAATTTATTGTAGCAGCCCGATGTCTTCCCCTTGAAAACCTTGTTTTCCTCATTGTTCGAGCATCCCCTACCTGATGATGCCCTAGGAGAAGGAGAGGTGGATCTTCATCTCTTGCCTTTCAATTATTTTCAATATGTTTTTTTATAGCCATTTTTTTCTATAGCCTACATTATCAAGAGTTATTTGGTTTTATTATGTTTTCATCTTCCTGGATCTTGAGTTTTATGCAAGTTTCCACTCATTGAATCACATGCCCGAAGTCCTGTAGTTGATACATGATCCTAATTAGATTGACACCCCTGGGATGTTGTGGGTTAGTTGCTTAAACTAACTTCTATAATTTGCCTTGTAAATTTAATCCTCCAAGTAATCTTCATTATTAGCTCACATGTTTACTTAGATTTAAAGGGATGATCATGGATATGATGGAAGTTATTGTTGAATTTAATGTTGTTGTATAAGCAATCATTTGTACTACCTTGCATGTTAAGCTTTCTTAACAATTGATAGCCCGCATAGTGCTATATCTAATGCTTATGAGTAGATTTGCTAGAAGAATGCACTCAACATAATTGTATTTCATGATCCATTTATTTCGGTGTGGTTTTGTGAGTATAGGTGGTAGGAAATTTGGCATATGATTTAGATTGTTGAAGCTTGGCTTGAAAGTGTATTTACACTAACTATATATATGGCTATCCTTGTTAGGATTATGCCCTCGAATGCCAATGAGGATACTTGTATTAGGGCACTTCATTTGTATTATACATTCTTATTTAGTAGGCATTTATTTTGATGTTCATATAAATCTTGTGATGGCATTATAATTAGTTTTGAATATCATAGTCCATGTGTATTAAGTTAAAACTTCTACTCTTTGTGGAATAAAGAGGAGAGCACTAGAAGGGTTTGGTACTTATACACTTAAATAGTTCGCAAATCGGAGAACCTTTAATTGGGCATTAAAGGTTCATAAGGATTTGTATGATATATACTTTGACAAAGAGTGTTAGTTGAACACTATGGAATAGTGGGAGCATATGTCATAAATGCATCATTGGGAATTGGTGTATTCGAACATGACTTGCAACAATCCAATCACATGGGTTTTACTCTTTGACAGTCAATGATTGGGATTGTTGGTTATGATCATATGAGTGGACCTTAGACCTGAGGTATCATGATCACAATGTACTTGTGACGTCTAGTCTGTTACTAGAGTTGTTAGGCTCCGTTCACCTTTTGGTAGGGCCGACCTCGAACTGCGACTATGTCTGGTAGGTAGCAGTTGTGAGTGATCACCAAAAAAGAATTCGTTCTCTAGGAAGTAAACGAGTCAGTATCCTATACGACTATAAGTATGTGAGATTAGAAGACCTTGGCCAAGGCAGTCAAACTAATCGTGTGGGACACGAAGGGTAGTTTGGTAATCTCACCCCACTATAGTTATTTGCATGCCATCGAGTTCGGTGAGTTTGACAATTACCATGGCTCTCACTCGGTTGGGATACAAGAACGAAAGGTTTATACACATATGATAATCATAATCGGAAAGGTTCGTGAATGATCTATTCATTCATGTTCAATTGGGCTCTGACGTGGGGCCCGCAGGGGTCGCTAGGGTGTCACCCTACATCCTTTGATAAAAGAATCAATCTCGTTTTGAGTCGAGGGTAAAAATTGTCAATTTATAATTTTTACTTCATGAGGATGAGTGAAATTGTAAATTAGTCTAGGGTTTTTTTATCTTAAGTTTAAATTTTTGATTTAAATTCGAGTGGAGTCGAATGGATAATCAAAAATTATGAGGACTCAAAGATAAAAGTGATTTTAGTTAGATTAGGACTCATATTTCTAATAGAACTTCTATGGATAGCTTATCATATTATGAAGGTTCATATTTTGAATAGGACTTCGTAATTGAATGATGTTTATCATATTATGAAGGTTCATATTTCGAATAGAACTCATAATTGAATAATGTTTATCATGTTTTATGAAGTTTCTATAAATATGACTCCTCTCCAACTATAGACTCAATTCAATTAATTCTCTAGTGAGAAAATTCCCTAGCTCCCTCTTCCTCTCTAACCCTAGCCGCTATTTGGAGAAGAAGAGGAGATTGTTTCTTAATTCCGGCGTGTGATCTAGAGGCGTGGAACTTTCGTTCGACGCTAGGAGATCTACGACAATCTGAGAGATAAATTCGACGCATCAAAAGAAAGAAAATCATTAAGAGGTAATTTTCTAGGCCTTTTTAATTAAATTACGGTGCTTATTAAAACAAATAGAATATATATCGCAAATATATTATTGCTTCTGCATGCCCTTTTAATGTTATTTGATTTTTGCGATATTACCTAACAATCCTATCCTGATAGGATATTGAAATCTCAAATACGGAAGAAGTTGAACCATTTTGTAGATCGGTATGAATTATTTTGTATGTTTTGATTTGATTTCTTAGCAACACACTTCTTTGTACAGCCCTCCATTATCTAATTATTAGAGCATGAGTCTTTGGTGTGAGAATTTGGGTTCGGTGTTATGGCGTGAAACTTGAAATTTGAGCAACATATATTGATTGTGTAGGAAAGGAGGTAGATATCCCAAAGATAAACACTTTACATGTTATTCAACTCTTCTTTGTTTAGTTTTCATACTCGAATTGTTGCATTGGTTCTGTATTATTTCACTAACAATCCTTAGAATTAAGCTTTTTCCTTGTTTCTCATATTAAAGTTCAACTGATGAATGTTTCTATTTTAATAAAACTAGTGAAATACCTGAAGCATGCTGCTATGATGAAAGTGAAGCCACGTGCCAAGTTAGGCATGGCAGCTGCAATTGCTAGGGATGTTTTCTCCACTCCCAACAACATCAGAGTTTGAAACACGGTAACTCTGAAACCAAATTAAATTTGCAAATTTAAAGTAATTTGCCCATATCTTAGTTTTTTTATTTCTATTTTATTTCTATTTTATTTCTTTTCTTCTATTATCTATAATTTGAAGATCCCACTTATCAACATCTTAGTTCATAGTTCTTACCCTCGTATAGCTTGAGATGCAAGTTGAATCCCCAATATTGAAGTCAGTGTCCTTGGCCATTTTTTCTTGAAACAAGTATATCAAATCAGTAATTCTTGATTAAAAAATAAAACAAAGGAAAATGGAAACGTATTAGATTTTGTACGTTTAATGTTAATTAAATTCCAAATTCATCAAATTCTGACTTTCATCAGAATATTATTGAATCATGTAGAATTTACAGCTGTTTAATTTGTAGTGTGATTGAAAATTAAATTTGATCATTATTATATATATTCTATCATTAAAAGTGGGCCAACCTATTTAAAATATAAAAATAAAATAAATGTTAAATATCTTCAGTTACTACAATGTTATACAAAAATGGGAGAAAACAAGAAGTCTATGTGTGGATTCAATGTTATCTCCAAAAATATTGTTGGCCTGCAAATCCAAACAATTCTCTAAAAGTTATTTATCATTTTCTTTTTACCCCCAAATCATGACAATATTTTCCTTTACTAAAGTTTTCTCCCTCTTTTGTAGGGATTTCTTGGTCATTGTTTCAGTATCTTTTTATAGTGTTCTCTTTTCTATAATTTTCTCAGTTGTTGTTGCCCACTCTTGGTGGTGGTGGTCTCCATCAATTCAGGTACCATTAAATCTAGAATTAATGTCATTAATTATTTTATTTATTAATTCATTTTTCTAAGTATGAACAATTTGTATTAATAAATAAATGTTGTTTGTTGTTTATTTTTAGACTAAAAGTTTTTAATAAGCATGGACAAATCATGGATTAAAATGCCTCGAAACTCACTCACATATGACCAAGGTTTTAAGAACTTTATTGAATTTGCTTTCCAACATGGTTTAGTTAATGATATGATACTATGTCCATGTCCTAAGTGCGGATTTAGTAAACGTCACAATCTTGCCGAGGTATATGATCATCTAATTTGCAAGCAATTTCCAAAAGTGTATACAATTTGGTACTTTCACGGAGAGTCCCATCCATAAGAAACAACTAATGTTCCGAGCAACATTGCAACTAATTCACAAATAAATGTTGTTGATGAAGACCCAATTAGGGATATGGTAAATGATGCTTTTGGAGTACATGAACTTATTTCAGAAGAAGACTTCCACACAGTAAAAGAAGGGGTCATACAAATAGATGAAGAAATACCAAATGTAAACCAAACTAGGAATGCAACATATGAGTTTTATGAGTTATCAAATGATGGTCAACAACATCTTTATGAAGGGTGTGAAAATTATTCAAAACTATTATTCATATTGAGATTGTACCACATCAAGTGTCTATGTCGAATGAGCGATAAGGCAATAAACGATGATATTGGAGTTACTACGTGATGCATTTCTGCAAAAAAAATTCCAATCTCTTTTTATGATGCGAAGAAAACCATCACAAAGCTTGGATTGAACTATGATAAAATACATGCATGCCCAAATAATTGCATGCTTTATTGGGATAATGTAGAAGATAAAGAGAGACAAATTGCTAAAATTTGTAATACATATAGATGGAAGGAAAGGAAGGGTGGCTCAGATGCATTATCCAATAGAAATAGAGCTAGAAGGAAGATTCCTACAAAAGTTGTCAGATATTTTCAACTGAGACATTGTTTGCAACCGTTGTTCTTGTCTTCAAAAAAATAGCAAAAGGATATGAGATGGCACAGCTTGGATGGCAATAACGATGGGCTACCGAGACATCCAAAAATTCTAAAGCATGGTAAAAGATTTGATTCAGCAAATAGTTGGTTCGCAACAGACCCTCGGGATGTGCATCTTGCATTAGCTATGGATGGATTTAATCCCCATGGAAATATGAGTCAGAGTTATAGCATTTGGCCTGTTGTTCTCATCCCATACAATATGCCATCGTGGGTGTGTATGAAACATACATCTTTTATCATTTCAACAATAATTCCTAGTAAACATATGCTGGGAAATGATATGTGTGATATATATATGTCTACTTACAACCTCTAATAAGGGTGTTGAAAGAGTTATGGAATGATGGCTCTGAAACATATGATTCATATGCACATGAAATGTTCATAATGCATGCTGCTTTGATATGGACAATTAGTGACTACCCTGGTTTGGGGAATTTATTTGGTTGGAATGTTTATATTGGACGTTCTTTTATACATTGCAATTATGCCTCTGATCCTTGTCACTTGCCTTATATCAGGAAATGGTGTTTCATGGGCCATCAGCGCTTTCTTGATGGCGGTCATAAATTTAGACTGAACAAGATTAGATTTAATAGAGAGCAAGAGTTACTAACATATGTGTAATTTGCTTGGGCAAAGTTCAAATTGAACTTGAAACTTGTTTTAAAAATCTAAACTGAATATAAGTAACATTTTTTCATTTATGTTATCATTACGCATGTCAAAGTTTTAGGTAGTAGTCTATTCTATATATCCAACTTCATTGTCTATGTATCTTGATGACATCTTTTCCTCAATGTGCAGGAATCATTGAAGACAGAACGTGAGAAGAAAAGAGAGATGTACTTTCCCATGAGGAATATGCCATCAAGGCATGATTGTGAACATGCTCTTGACCTCCTTCATCTTTATAACTTGGATCCTGATTGGATATTAGTTATATTGTTTAGTTTTGGTTTTATGAGCATTATCATATGAGTTTTTTACCCTTGAAGAATTGTGAACATATCATTTTCCTCTTTTATCACAGAACTTCGCCCATTGAATATTAATTATATTGTTTAATTTTTGGTGTGATTTTCATTTTTTACAATGTTTATGTTGAATCGCAGGTTATTCATATCTCCATATGGCATACTACACTATACGGATTGCTTATCACAAGTCTCATTGTCAAAACTTGTGTTCAGGTTGTGTGGGAGATAAAATCATATCATGGTTGGTGAAACATTCAATGTTTTTTTCTTTGTTATGTTAAGAACAAAATTTTACATTACTTCCTGTTCTTGTTTTATCTCCCATCTGAAATCTCTGTAAATAGCCAAATATGGGCATAGGGCTATGAAAAATATACCTTTTCCAAGGTGTGCATTTGTGTTCTTTTACTGCTTCAATTTAAATTTTGCTCAAATTATGTTTAGTATTTATATCATAAATTTTTGTTATCTACATTTAGGAATACTTTCCAAAATGCAAGTATGTGAGATATAATATTTCATTTGAAGGTTGTATAACTGTGATTGAACTCACATGATGAATTTTAAACAATAACACTTTCTCTGTTATTTGTTTTTGCAGAAGATAGGTCTTTTGGATGTCAGATGTAATTTTGCAGTTGATGATGGAGGATGCAATTGATGGCTGGATTTTAAGGCAGATCAATTTTCTAAGGAGTGAAGAAATTATTGCTCAAGGGATTCTATGGGTTCAAAATGTAAGCAATGAAATGTAGTTGTATTTTAAACATTTAAAAAAAAACTAGGAGTAATCATATGTTCCTTGCCTTTGCGTAAAGGCATGCATTACCTAAAAATTTTCTTAAGAACTTCCTTAACTAACTTGATAATCATGAAGGATATCAAAGAAGTATGTTGGTTTGTCTTGGAAAACATATCCTTTGGATACCTAGAAAAATAATTTTCATTTCTAGGGCTAACTTCTTCAGTAGACTGGATGTAATTTTGTCCACCTGTGAAATTCTTCACTTATTTATGAACATGGGAATGAACAACAACTCTTTTTTAGTGTCTTCAAATTCTTTTACTACAATTCTGTTTATCAGGTTCCATGGCCAAATGGTGCATTCTTTATAAAGCTGGAGAGTGGTCTAGCAAAATCAGGTGATGTTCACCTTGGTCAAAAAGGAGTTCCAACTTCAAGTAAGGAACCAGGTGTTGGGGCAACTGGATCAAGCTCTTTCGAGGCCTAGCTTGAGGCTGCACGTAGAGCAAGTGATGTGAAGAAATTGATTCTTGGTGAGGAAACCATCTAAGAATTGATTTCCTTGAACTTTAATTATCCAACAGGAAAAATTCTTCTTTCAACGACTGATATCAGGAGTCAGCTATTGCCATTCCATGGTACCAATTCTTGCACTAATTAAAGACATTTCTAATTTTTCTGAAGTTCTAATGCCACCCATTTAATCTTTCTTCATCAAATATGTCACAAAGATCTCAAGCTTGAAAACACTTTCTTGGATGGCAACCCAACACCTCACCTTAAGATTTGTGAGTTTGGTTTTTCCAAGATGTTTAACTCCATTCTCAACTAATGTCTCATTCTTTTTTTGCAAATAAAAATAAATGATCACCAATTAGTGTTACTTATCATCTTTGCATTTTATAGTCAGTAGTATTCCATTCAGAACCAAAAATCTAGTGGCCACTACTACTTACATTGCTCCAGAGGTTTTATCCAAAAAGGAATATGATGTAAAGGTAACTTGTTTTTTTCTTTTTTATTCATTCATTGTCTACAAATTCACTATTCCATTTGCTTAAGGGTACAATAGATTGCAGATGTTTGGTCATGTGGTGTCACACTGTACGTGACGTTGGTTGGTGTTATCCATTTGAGGAACCGGATGATCCAAGGAACTTTAGAGAGACATTTGGTACATCAACTCATTCCCTTATGTTTCTCAGAACAATATACAATAACCTGCTCTTGAATTCAATTGTGTTGCATTCGGTAGATGCATTTACTTCTTCTCACTTGTATTATATCAATTATTCATGAGAGAAAACAAATTTGTAAATTTGACTTCTAATTATTCATGAGTTATCAATAAAATTTTTATTATTTTTAAATATTAATTAAATAAGTTCAATATACATGGTTCAAATATATATATATATATATATATAATTGTAAAAAAATAAAAATAAAAAAAGTAAAAATGATTTTAAAAAATCCAAACCCATGGCGGTTTCAGCTTGAACCACCATCAACATGGAGGCCATTTCATAAACCCGCCGTGATTTCTAGTGTTTGACCTCCTTATGATTTTGTGGTCAGTTATATGACCGCCGAGAATTGTCATACGCATTTAGTGACCATTGTTCTGGTCGTTCACTAAAACCGCCGTGAATTGCACTGTCAACGTTGGTATACATGACGATTTTGTAACTGCCACTTCTTTCATTTAACGGCGGTTATAAGCGCTACTAAATGACTTTAAAACCACCCTTAAAAGCACGATTTCTTGTAGTGAACATAATGAGTAGGAGGAGCAATACCTTGAGCTAAATTAGAGATCAAATGAGATAATTCTAACACATTTCTGTCATTATTCGTATCTGGCATCCCATAATAAGCGTGACATATCCAAAGATCATAATCAGCAACTGCTTCAAAAATAATAGTTGGTGACCCATACCGACCTTTGTATTGGCCAGCCCATATTGTGAGACAATATTTTCCATTTCTAATGCATATAATCTAGACTGCCCAACATTCCAGGAAAACATCGTTGTTGCCTAATGTGTAGCAACCTTGCGATATCATTAGAATTGGGAGTTTGAAGATATTGATTCGAAAAAATATCCACAATCGCATATTAAAATCTCTTCGAGCTTTAATGGCAATTGACTCACCAATTTTCATATACTCATCAGTAGCATCTGCTGGTAAACCATACGCTAACATCCGGAATGTAGCATTTACTTTTTGTATAGTTGATAGCCCAAGTCTACCAATCCCATCTCTTTGTTATTGAAAATAGTTCTCGTGGATTTGAACTGCGTCCACTATCCGAAGGAACAAAGATCGGGACATTCAAAAACATCTTCCAAACACATTTTTATTATATCGTGGATTTTCCCAAAAAAAATTAATCACTGAACAAGTTTTGATTTGCCGCTTCACGATCTCGATGTATCATTGCATGACCTTCGACGGAGAACTTCATTGTTACCAAGCATAAGGGCAATTTGCATAATCTTATTATTATTATGAATTATTTGGTAAACTATTTCATCTTCTGATAGCCACTCATGAGGAGTCTCCATGACTTCATCCTCTGAATTAGAAGTGCCTCCAATATTGAAATTCATATGGAATGATTGAAGAATGTTTACTACCAAGGTAAGAGGCTAAGAAAAAAAACCTCGTTGCCATCCAAGGCTACCAAATTGGCCCTTAATATGGGAGCCCATAAATCACTGTGTCATCACGGGTCTCCTGTACCCTCACATGTCTGCCTGTGTTAGTCACGGATCTCCTGTACCCTCACATGTCTTCATGTGCAAGTCACGGGTCTCTTGTGTCCTCACATGTCTTCATGTTCTGGTCTCCTGTGTCCTCACATGTCTTCATGTGCAAATCACGGGTCTCCGGTGTCTTCACATGTTTGCTTGTGCTAGTCATGGGTCACCATATTAGAAACACATTATATATAACTTCTTCTACAACACATATTTGTTACCTTTGATAAAAAATGAATTCTTGTTAATCTGGATACAACATTACAGAAGATATCTTCCTTTGCCAAATTTACATGGAACTTTCTCAAGATCCAATTATTAGTGTAAACCAATCTGGTGAACGTTTTTGGTCTCTGGTGAAAGACAAGTATGCGGAGGAAAAAAATAGTAATTGGGTGTCTTGTAATGTGAATTCTCTGAAGAAACGAGTTCAAGCAATAGAGAAGGATTGCCAAAAATTGAATGCATACATTCAACAAATAGAAAATTTAAATCCTAGTGGTGCTTCAGATCAAGATATTGTAAGTATATCTTTACAATTCTTGCATGCAAACTATGTATTATTTTTATTTAGCTTGACATTACAAAATTTTGTAATTAAGTCAATCAAAACTGTTGCTAGAGGAAGATCCAAAGTACCATAAAGGTTTCAAGTATGATCATGTATGGGATAAGGTAAAAAATTTTGAAAAATTTAAGGACCACGTGCTCAGTCCAAGGCAAATGTCTCTAAAAATATAGCATCAATTTTCTCTCCTCCGAGTCAGACAATGCAACACTTGAATCTTAATCTACAACATCCCCTAGATTGTCACAATTTTCAATCAACCTAGATGACAATAATGGTGGAAACTCTTCCCAATGTCCAGTCGATGTGAAAAAGGCTAAATTGAAGAAAAAAATGAAGCTGATCTTATATCTGCAATGGACAAATTGCAAAAAGATAACCGACAACTTATGGAGATACTAAAGAATAAAAATACAAATAAAATGGCTATAAAAGAGTTTAAAGAAGAAAATAAGATCTTGATTATAGATTTGAGCATAATTATTTATCCTAAATATTCGTGCTTATATTCAATTTGAACAAGCACGAATTATGCAAAAAAAGAGGACATTTTCAACAACCACCTCCTTCAACCTCTAATCCTTTTGGAAACTATTTCGACAATCTAGGCGGAAGTGCTGCTGATTTACTAGAATATTAGTTTTAATATAATTAGTTTTTGCATTCTATTAGCATTTATTAAGGTTATTTTCAATAAAATTTTAACTATTCTTGTTTCATAAATTTAATTAATAATTTTATTATTTTACTTAATTATTAATTTTATAATTTTAATTATAATAATAATAATTATTAAAAAAAATTTAAAAAATAATATTTATGTGGGACCCCAAATTTGGGGTCATCCTATGCCAAACCCCAAATTTGGGGTCAAATTTGGGTGTGGGTTGGAGCAATTAAAGGAGATTAAGGAAAAGAGAAATGAGACTTACCAAAAGTTGATCACCTTTTATTCTTAGACACGGAAGAGTGGTTATATGAGGAGAGATTATGTATGGAGGAAACTTAGTTGCTTACTTCTTCTGGATTTTCTTTGGAAATTCAAAGAAGAATGGAGGAAATAGGAATTTATTAGAACAAAGATGTTTTTACAACTGAGATAGATAATCTTACAAGCTGAGACTCCTCCCCTAAACTCTTCATGAAGCCTTCTTATATAGAAGAAGCAACCTTAGAGTCTCTTACAAACACACATTATTTTAACACATATTATTTTCACACACATTATTGTGCTTGTATAGTAATATATATTGTACATATAGTATGGCACACTTAATTATCTTCTTCTTTCGCCATATCTTTCATCTGATTTGTCTGGAGGATACAACCTATTTCTTCTTCCAGTGGTGGCTACTCCTAGTCCTCTGCTTCTCTTCTAGGAATCTTAGAATAGCTTCTACACTTAATAGTTACTCCATTAAGGACCCATACTTTGGCTAATTGAGTTTCTCCCAATAATTCCCAGTCATCATCAGGTCCTTTGAAGTTTACATAGTATTCTGAGTATGTCTGCATTTCATCAGCCTTTGTAAAGTCATATGGATTTCCATAATTGAGCCAATGAGGTGTGATCTTGCTCAATAAGATGTGGTGTGTAGCATGCAGTTAATTATTCCCTTGAAACCTTGGGATTTCACATATTACATGGGCTTCAAAAGAGTCTCCTTTAGAAAAACTTCTTATCATTTCTCTAAGTTTTGGACCCAAAAAAATCTGGAACATCATCATGTTCTATACTTAGGAGTAAGAGCATGCTGTTATGATGTATATCTCCAACGAAATGTTTAGAGTGAATACTTTTCATTTAGTTTAGTGAGCATGTCTTGTAGGATTATAAGGTTGTCATAAAAAGCTACCTTTGCTTTAGACAGGATTGTTTTTTGTATTTCTACAGGTAATTTGCTTAACTATTCTCTTCTTAACTTTAGGTTTAAACCCATTAACTTCTTAAATTTGTGTATAGAAATTTTAGGAATTAAAGGTTTTGTAACTAAAGAAGAAGATTCTTTGTAGTGTTGAAAGGTGAGTTTTACTTGTTGCAAAGAATAGTATCCTCTCCATCCTATTGGGGGTGTCTTTTTCCTACTGCCTTTTGAAGAGTTCCCTATGTATGATATATACCAGCTTTGCTTCCAGATAATAAAACAAAATGTTCACATAAATGGGAAAACTACATTGAAAATCTCCCAGTTATAAATAGAAAATGTTTGTTCTGTAGGTGTAAATTCCCTCATTGGGTTATAATATATTGCATCAAATGTGAGTTATTAGTATGCTTGGTTTGTGCTCAACTTAAATTTAACCTTGAAATCCCCCTAGTAGAAAACCTATGCCATCACCACAAGCTGATCAATCCATATGACTTTACAAAGGTGGATGAAATGCAGACATACTCAGATCTTGTGATAACAAAGTCCTTTGTGAATTTCTATTTCAGAAATTTAAGTCCACTTGCTTTTCATTTCTTGGAAAGAATTAGACCTTCTCTTTCACAGATATCAAAGAAGCTTTGCGAAGATCCATAATGTATAAAGGAACACATCCACATACGAACCAAGTTAGAAAATTCAAAACACATAAAGTTCATTCGTATAATCATCTGGAGATTATCATCTTTGCTAACATGGGCTATGTATGTTAAGGGGAAAAGACTAAAATTTCCATAAACAAATTTAAGGAGTTAATGGGTTTGAAGTTTAGAAGAGAATGGTTAAGCAAATTGCCAGCAAAAATACAAAGAACAATCCGGTCTAAAGCAAAGGTAGCTTTTTATGACAACCTAATAATCCTACAAGACATGCTCACTAAACTAAATGAAAAGTATACTCCATGCTTTGAATTAGTCCAATATGGTGGTCCAGAAGTACAAAATAAGTTTTTTCCTTATTGGCCTGGTAAAAATCAAATGGGGCATATTCACTCTAAACATTTCGTTGGAGATATACATCATAACAACATGCTCTTACTCCTAAGTATAGAACATGATGATGTTCCAGAATTTTTTGTTCCAAAACTTAGAGAAATGATAAGAAGTTTTTCTAAAGGAGACTCTTTTGAAGCCCATGTAATATGTGAAATCCCAATGTTTCAAGGGAATAATTACCTGCATGCTACACACCACATCTTATTGAGCAAGATCACACCCCATTGGCTCTATTATGGAAATCCATATGACTTTACAAAGGCGGATGAAATGCAGACATACTCAGAATACTATGTAAACTTCAAAGGACCTGATGATGACTGGGAATTACTGGGAGAAACTCAATTAGCCAAAATATGGGTCCTTTAATGGAGTAGCTATTAGGTGCAGAAGCTATTCTAAGATTCCTAGAAGAGAAGCAGTAAGGCTAGGAGTAGCCACCACTGGAAGAAAAAATAGGTTGTACCCTCCAGACAAATCAAATGAAGATATGGCGAAAGAAGAAGATAATTAAGTGTGCCATACTATATGTAGTGTATATACTAATATACAAGCATAATAGTGTGTGTTAAAATAATGTGTGTTTGTAAGAGATTCTAAGGTTGCTTCTTCTATATAAGAAGGCTTCATGAAGAGTTTAGGGGAGGAATCCCAACTTGTAAGATTATTTCATCTCAGTTGTAAAAACATCTTCGTTCTAATAAATTCCTATTTCCTCTATTCTCCTTCAAATTTCCAAAGAAAATCCAAAAGAAGTAAGAAACTAAGTTTCCTCCATACATAATCTCTCCTCATATAACCACTCTTCCGACGTCTAAGAATAAAAGGAGATCAACTTTTGGTAAGTCTCTTTTCTCTTTTCCTTAATTTCTTTCATTGGTATTAGAGCTCCAAATGGAGTTCTAAGAAAATTATCTTCAGAGGAAGGACCTAGTAAGATTATCTTGGGAAGCATTAAAGAATTCAGTTTATGTTTTTTACTCTTCTTTTGATTAGAATTTATTCTTGAAAAATATGATGTTTTCTGGATTTTAGAGATCTTTGAGTGTGCTAATATTATGATAAGAATCCATAAAAGAAATCTCTCATATAATTAGGAGCGGCTCTCATTATAGAGATAATCTTGCTCCAAGTTTTTGAATTAAAACTCTCTTGCACGTTCCAAAATATGTAGATCTCAGTGTTGTAAATCCCCTGGATCTTTCAAAAGCTAAAATATTTTTAGCTATAAAAAACTTAATTATGACAGAAATTATGTCCCTAATTTAAGTAAATACACCAGATATGTTGAGAACCTTGTTTTTTCATAGGTCGGGGTGCTAGCCCTATCATAGAGAAACCCACACCCAAATTTGACCCCAGATTTGGGATTTGGGTCCTCCATTGGAGATGCCCTTAGGGAGTGGTCTTGGGTTGATGTTACTGTAGCTTTTGTTGTATCACCAAATTTAGTAAGGTCAGTTTGACCCAATTTAAACTATTTTGAGATAGGTTTAATCAACTTTAGCCTAGTTTAAGCTCATTCATTTTTAGTGAGTTTTAAATTGAGCTACTTAGATAGGCTTACGGTTGGTGCTTGGAAAAGTTTGGAGAGAATAAATTTATGTGGGTGTGGGTTAAGTAATAAGTATAGGAATGGTGGTGTGATCGCTGAAACTAGTCTGTATTTTGCACTATAGCTAGCAATTGTGGCATATTGTTGGCTTAATATGGCCCATAACTATGTCTTTGTGGATAGTTATTGTGGTTCATTCTATAGTTTTGATAGTCATGACTGTTACACTATAGCAAGAAGCTATAGAGGATATTGTCCTATGTGATTGGTAGTATTCAGTATTGTACCATAGTGTAATGTTGTATATAGTTATTATCACCTATGTTTCTTTGATCCCACTATGCCTTCTAAGAGGGTCATGAGCTTTTTTGAGAAGAAATTGATGGAGAGGGAAGAGTTTTAGAAGGAAATAAAGAGGAAGCAAGAGGCCAAAGAAGAGTTAGAGGGAAGGAAGACTAGTTGGAAGCTCAAGAGGTTAGCGCATCTATTTTGACACCGATGAGTAAAGGTCCACGTGAACTGAGGGTCCCCCATCACAAAATGATTAAGTAGCTAGGCGAGGTGAGCGATAAACCCTTGAAGCATGTGGGAAACGATTGTTGTGCTATTAGGGGTGTTGTTGTTATTATTATTGCTTAAATTATTATTGTTATTAGCTCTAGTGGCTTATGTGATCCACTTCTACTTCTTAATCTTCTTTAATTTGGATTATGGATGACTCCCATATTCTGTTGGCCTAGCATCCTGGGAGGCTTGTGAGAAGCTTGAAGGGTTAGCCATAATTCTAAGCTTGGTTTTGTTTATGCATATATTAGTTCTAGTATACATTTGAATTACCAAGACTGGACACATGTACTTGTTTGTTAACTTAGAGGGAGAATTTGTGTTTAAGAGCACTATGTTACACGAGAGCCATATGTGCGAAAATGGAAGGCACATGCTTAAATTAAGAGGTCTTGGCCCTTGTTAGTAGAAATATTATTTGTGTATATTTTTTTATATATGTTCACATATGGAGATGTATTGTTAGTAAGGCGAGTAAGTATATGACTTCACACAAATTTTGACACCGCCACTGTAACTGATATACATACATATATTTTTTTATATATGTTCACATATGGAGATGTATTGTTAGTGGCCTTGAATTGGCTTGTTGATATGATATGTGATAGTGTACTTATAAGCACCATAGCATTATAAACTGACCTCAGTGCTTTAGCAGGCAATACCGCATCACACCAATTCTTGTAGCATTAGATCCTCTTTTCTTGGGAAAATTGAGAAATGTTGGTGAGGAGCAATGGAAATGATATTTATCTTTAGTATAGATTGAGATTTAGCGGTTTGTCTGGGAGTTATAAACCCTGGATGGAAAAAGAGAATAATAAAGGAGAAGAAAAAATGAAGGGTTTCTACAAGTCACTAGGACCTAATTTTGCTAGAGGCAGGAATCACTACGGCCAATATGATGATCTAGTAAATTCATGGGACTGGTGTGGCCTCTACATTACGTTATTACTTTTTTGGTTATGGATTTGATGGTGTATATGCACACATTTAGGATGTCAAGGAGGGAGTCCGGAGTCTGAGCTTTGCAAGCCTCTCGAAAGATGTTGAAATGATTCAATAGGAAATTGATTACTTGAAAATACCCCCTAGCTTTTCAGTAGTTTATTTTTGTGTCTTAGTAGTAAGATGTTGGAGTTGTAAGAGAGTATTTCCACCTGTTTGTCCAACTTGTGAGCACAAATGGATCATTTGTGTGTTTGTTTAAAGAACTACGTGGGTTTTAATTTCTCTTACTCTAAAGAGTATACGTAGGCAATTTAATTCATGCAATAAGTGAATTAAGTGCAAGCCACACTTGAATTCTAGTGGAATTGTGCCTTATTTTATCATACTTGGAAAAGAATGTTGATGATGTTTTGTTATAGATATTTATCCCTGTAATCTTGTACGTAACATGTTTAAAATGTTGTTGGGGTTCAAAGTGAATACTTTATGGTGATTTGACTCTTCTATGTTGTTTATCAGTGACCTTAGCAAGGAGTCGTTTATTTGGATTTTTATCTTGGGATTTTATAAGAAATTCTTTTGAGTATTTGATAGTATGTTATGATGATTGCATTAGTGGTGGGGAGCCTAGAGCTCCTCCTACTACAGTAGGAGTCCTCACAGTCCAACCTATCAAGAGGCGGAGTAGGTGACCAGTATATTTGAACCTATTTAGGAGGCATGGAGAAAATCTAATGTGGAATAGTGGTGGGTACCACCAGAAAAATGGAGACACCATGATTCACCGTGTGTGTGGTCTCAGTGGCCAACGCCAAGGGTAGTGTCCTTTGTGAGTTCAGGACTTAGCCGCGACTGCGGCTAGATTCAAGCTAAATTCACGACAAACCCTCAGAATAATTCAAATTATATTTTTCTAGTTTCATTTCATTTCAATATTGGTCAAAGTCTTTATATTTTTTTTTTTATTTTCTATTATTTTTTAAGAAAATTTGTTCAAGAGATACTTGTAGCCTAGCGATATTTTGGGTAGTGATAAGCTTCCTCATCTACTACAAGATATTGCGGCAGTTGCCATGTGCCTAGCTTTTTGGGTAAGGGCGTGACAATTTCTACATTACTCTCTCAATGTGGTAGTGAACCCATACAAAGAACTTACCCTATCTTAACCAAAAATACATTAGTAATCTCTCACACAAGCATGGCATGCATGAATGAGAAGATGTTTTTCATTCCTTTGGGCATGCCCTTTTGCATTCACAAACTTTTATGATTTATGTATTGACCCTCTACTAGTCAGTAGTAAGTATCCAAATGCATCTTGCACTATCTTAGTTATACTATCAATCGGTACCTTTTACTGCTTAAAGAACCTCCAATAACACTTTGATAGGAATCTAAATATACATAAATTCACGTATGCATTTTATACACTTTGCATTTATTTTCATTTTGATCAAACCCGTTTATGCGTTATTCAGTTTTATTTGCTTTATAGGGCATTAAAAGATCATCAAGAGCTCAAGAATGTATTCCAATCCGAATTCAGGATAAAAAGGAGCAAGTTCATAGATGAAACACTCGTAGCATTACTATAGTAGTTTTACTATAGAAGTGGGTAGTGCTCGCATGCAACCTGCACAATACCCAGTATGATATGTAAAGGAAGCCTAGAGATACTCAATATTTAGACTCTAATTGAAAGGAGAGGAAGATAGATCTCAAGGGATTCATCCTTGGAGCTTCGACGTATTAAAAATCAAAGTAATGTTGCGTTTTGGGGATTCTTGCTGGGGAACGTCATTGGGATCCCATGAACTTCTCCATCTTCATCACTAGTTGATGGAGAGGGAGTTTCACCATAAGTTCTACTTGGTTTTCATCTTGATTTGTGATTCTCTTTTCATTTATGGTGAATTAAACTCCCAAGGCCACTGGGCATCAGTGAACCTTGAGAGGAAAACTTTATATGAATGATTACTTTCTTTATTAATGAATGTTGGTTTTTTCTTTGGATTTAATCTATGATGCTTCATGTTTAATCTACAATGGATAGATTCCACAGGTTAATTTTGAATTGTATGTGTAGAATGGGATATATGCATATACTAGGTTATAGTTAGATTAATGAGGTTTCATTGTACTTATACACCGAAGGTTTCGGGTGTAGATAACCTTGTGTATTAGAGTTTTACTCTAGGTTTGGAGATTCCTTATACCCAATGCAATTGTAGGGGTGCTCGAGAGACAGAACCTATATGGGATTAGGGTTATTCACCTGGAGCTTTTTGGGGTAGCCAACATTAGAATCTCATTGTCCAAACTTGCTAGTAGCCATTTTATCTTTATATTATCCTTGCTTCGTTAGTACTCCCGAGGGGATTCTTGCCAGAGGCCTACTTTATTCATAGAGTCTTCAAGTCCATTGTATCTCTTGGTGGCATTCTTCTGTTTGTCTTAGTTTAATAAAGACGTTATTCTCTTGATTGGTAGACTAAATAGTGACATGAAGAGAAAGTAATAGTACTTCTTGGGGCCTTAGAATATGACTCTCTTGCGGTCACGTGCTGAAAAAATTATTATTTGATGACTGGTGCACTTGCGGTCGGGATGGTGACATTGTTCACCCATACCATCATACTTCAAGCTTTTTATGATATCAACTAGCCCGAAAAATACAAATGACAGAAGATTTACATTAACTTATGTTGTATTACTTGATTATAATTTGGTAAGGTAGTTATCTAAGAAGCAATGCATGGTGGTCACTTAACAAAAACTAAATATCACTCTATTGTGAACAAAACTTATTTCATGAAATAATTTTTTCCTTCACACCCCACCAAATATTAGGGCATATTAGGGCAACTTATATATGTCACGAGCTAGTTTCCATAATTGGATTTGGGCATTCAAACATCAAAGGCAAATGATTTTTAATTTTTCCTAATTCTAATTCTGAGCATACTCATCTTCATTTAATTTCTCTGTACAAAAAGCATACTGCTATTCAAAGACAAATCACCACTAAATGGGCTTAAAGAGCTCATTTTCTTTGGGTCATTAATTGTGATAGAAATACTTTTTTTCCACAACTTTGTCATTTTTCAAAACCATAATAGCATGATTTCTCATATTACAGACTCCAATGGTCAAACTTTTTATGATCATTCGGATATTGAGAGTGCTTTCACTAATCACTTTCATGAGCTTTGGTCTGAGCACACTCCCTCTAGCTTTTCAGAGATTTTTCAGGCTTTTCCAACAGACTTATCAAAACTCTCTAATAATGATGGTTTGTTTCTCACTCGTGATATTACTAAGCTGAAGGTTCATCAGTCTCTCCTCTCCCTTCCCAATGGCAAAAGTCCCAGTCCGAGACGGCTTCAACGCTGAGTTTCTACTACTACTTCTGGGATGATATAAGTGACTCCTTATTTTTTGCAATTCAATTTTTTTTTTAATAATGCTAGCATGCCAGCTTCTTGGAACAAAACTTTTGTTACTCTCATCCCTAAGAAGCCTAATCCCATATTAGTCTCTGATTTTAGGCCTATATCTTTGTGTAATGTGTGTTATAAGATTGTTTCCAAAATCTTGGTAAACCGTCTTAAACCTTTAATTCCTCGCCTTATTAGCAGAGAGCAATCTTTTTTATGTCTGGTCATAGTCCTTTTGATAATATAATTGCTCTTCAAGAGGTAGCCCATTCCCTTAATAAGGACTTTAGACACCCCCACCCCCCACCCCCCTCACTCCCTCCCTCCCTCCCTAAGGATGCTAGACAAAATTGACATTGAAAAGGCCTACAATACTTTGAGGTGGAATGCAATTCTCGCTACCCTAGCCAAAATGAACTTTCCTACAGTTTGGATTAATTGGTTCAATTAATGTTTCAATTTTGCTTCCTTTTTCCTTCCTCATTAACAAGCATGCTACTAGGTGGATCTCCTCCTTTAGGGGCATCTAGACAAGGAGGCCGGCTCTCTTCTTATCTATTTATTCTCATCTCTCAAAACTTTTATGCTATGCTCAATTTATGCTCTTAACAATCAAATGATTCTTGGCTTTTAGTCTAATCTTCAGCTTAATTTCAATCATCTCATATACGTCGATGACTTAATTCTAATTACTCTTGCTACCAGAAAGGTTGCTCGTAATATTAATCTTTGTCTCTCTAATTGTTGGGACCTCACTGGGCAGAAAGCTAATAAGCTTAAATCTGCTTTTGTTTTCCCAGACATATTTAATTTCTAGATTAAAAATTAGTATTTTTAATATCCTTGAGTTCAAACCTAGTACTCTCCCTTTTACCTACCTCGGAGTGCTCAATTCTTCTAAAAAGCTAGCTATTACTTAGTTCAAAGCCATGTTTGACCGCATTTCCAATTTAACTTCCATATGCAAGCATTCCATTATCTCGCTTGCTAGGAAAGCTATTTTAATCAACTCTTCTGCCCTTTCTATCCCTCGGTTTTACCTTTTCTTGTATCCAATTCTAAACTCCATCTTGGCCCGCATTTCTATAATTATAAGAAAATTCTTTTGGTCTAAGGGTGGCGATCAAAATGGCATTTGCTCAATATCTTGGAATGATATTACCCTTGATAAGTCTGAGGGGGGTTTGTCTATCCGAAATCTTAATTTCTCCAAAACCTCTTTGATGTCCAAGCATGTTTTTAATTATCTTAATTCTTCCAATCATATTTAGGTTGATATAGTCCGGCAGAAATATGGCCTTTTGAATTTTTGGATGGATTTCACTCCAGCTACCTGTTCTTAGTTCTTCCGTGGACTTTTTCATACTACTTCTTATCTTAAGTACTGGATGTGGGTAAAGTCTCTAAACCCCGGAAACACTTCTTTCTTGATAGATCCTTAGTACTATGATATTCCCATTGTGCTTAAACCTACTTACATTAATATGGACTTGGTCTTAGACAGTTCTAATCTCACAGATCTCATGTCTGATTCCCTTTGGGATATTAACAAGCTTCACAATATGTTTGGAAATAATGTGAACACTCATTTCCTCTACAACAGATCAATGATTATGCAAGGCGCAAATATTTGGGTTTGGCTTCCAAATTCTAAATCAAGCAAGGCATCCTCTACTATATATCGTCATTTGAATGCCAAGGCCGCCCAAGATGATCATTGGGATGGTTGGAATCATCTCTAGAAGCTCAACATCTTCCCTCGTGTGAAATATATCACCTGGCTTTTGTTACGGGGCAGGCTTAAAACCAGAGAATACCTTTTTCATTTAAATCTAGGTCCTCAGGACATGTGAGCTATGTATGGTTTGGATAAGGAAACCATCAATCATCTCTTTATTTCTTGTCCTAAAGCCAAGGTTTGTTGGTCTATCCTCAGCAACATTCTGAAAAAGAACTTCCTTTTCCCTCATGGAATTTCTAATGGTTTGTGGCTTACTGATTGCCAACCTAACACTTCTGTGTTTTTAAAATCTATTATTGCAGGTGGTGCTTAGTTCATCTAGAAATCCGACTGCAATTTGATCTTCAGCAATGAGATTCTAGACTTGCATTTGATCGCTAATAGAAGGATTGCTAACATCAAGGAGTTCTCTTTCTCTCCTATCCCCTGTAATGGAAAATGTTTAATTCTTAAAAACTTTTCTTCTACAAAAGGTCCTTCCTTATTCTCTGCTGGGACTTGGAAGGAAGACACCAACTTTGGAGCTGCTAGTTTCTTAATTGTGAATCATTCCTTTTCAACTTTTTTGGTGGGAAGCTATCCTCTACAAAATGCTTCTGCTTCTGCAGCTGAGGCTAAAGCTCTTTCTCTTGCCTTGGACATCATTAAAGACAACCTTTCCTCCATTCAACACATCTTCCTTCCCAACAAAGATCTCCACAAGGCAATCCATTCTAGAAACACTCAACATCTCTAGAAAGCCGACCCTTAGATCAAATATATCAACAACAGCTTACTGGATTAAGGTAACCCAGAGATTCATTATATTCCCTCAAATTGGAACTCTACAACTATCAGATTGGCTTTACATGGATTGAGTCTTCATTGTATCTCCTTATTTAATCAAGGTAGGGATCTTCCCCACTGGGTCATGAAGACAATTAATCTTAGGGGTTGTTTAATTAGATATAAGTAGGTGTGATGCAAAAAGTTTTACATGTGAAACTTGCTTTTGGGATGTTTGATTTGATGTAAAAGTTACTTTTACATGTCAAAAATTCTACATTAAACCCCTATTTTATAGCATTTTAACTCACAACAACTTTTGGGTGTTTGATTTGATGTAAAAGTTACTTTTACCTGTCAAAAATTTTACATCATTTTAACTCACAACAACTTTTGTTGTGAGTTAAAATACTGTAAAACAAAAGGTTTACAGTCACCTCACCACACTTGCAACTCCAAAAGCAAACACCTACTTAAACCTCACCATCAGGCAGCAACATCTCATTAGATCTCCACCACCGGTGATGACCTCCACCACTAACGACGCCGTCTATCACCGACGATGACCTCCACCACCGGCGCCGCCCTCCAGTACCGACGAGTTCCTCCACCACTGACGACGAGAAGGTGGGTGAGATCTCTCTTTACTTTCTTCCTCAGTTGTATACTTTTGAAGATCTATTGTTGATGAACATCTTTTTGGCATTTTCTTTGGGTTGAGGCATCTCCATCCCTTTGAAGAGGGAGGATCAATGCTCTTTCTCTATTTTTTGGTTTTTTTTAAAAAAAATTCCATAATAAATGTTGAAAATGTCTTCAAGAATCAGTATCTTGACATTGTTAAATATTCGCAATGCTAAAGCATGAGGCAGTTTCTTGTTAAATGACAGTGATATGAAGTTGTAATGAATTTACAAATGGCATTCACACCAACACTAACATATTAAAAGTTTCACTTGCTGGCTGCTGGTTAGTATTCCAAATGAGATTTTATGCATCCTAAAATGTTCTAATGATCTCTCTCTCTTTCTCTGTCAATATATATGTCAATTTGATTTTTAAAAAAAAGGAAATTAAAAAAGAAAAAGAAAGAGGAGTACATTACATGATGTGGAATCTTGCTTTGAATTCCTACACCATAATAAAATGAAGTCTGATGTGGATATGGGAGTTCTTACATTTATCATATTTAAGATGTATTTGCTTAGTTTACCAAGTGTTAACAGTGGACCAACAAGTGGAATTTTAGTGTCTTTTAACTCTTGTTAGCTATTCTAATACTTTGCATATGTATTTTTGTATAGGAACCGCTTGTTAAAATGTAAGAGTCAAAATCTTATGCTGATATGCTTATCATTGGATGCATTCATTTTTGCTTAAGAAGGAAGGCTTAGCTGGAGCTTGATCCAATCTGTTGTCAAGTATTCAAGTTGTTATAGTTCTAGAATATATGTATATGACTAAGAATTATATTTTCCAAGTGTATCGAGATGATTGAACTTAGCGCAATGTTTCTTAGTGACAGTTTGATTTACTACATCTTATATGGGGCAGTTCTTTTTTAAAAAAAAAATAATTTTAAGTATTTTAGATAATGAATTGGTTTGAAAACTTGAATTATGGGTATCCCTTTATTCTTATGGAATTGCCTTTCATAGTTGTTATTTCAGGTTTCCTTGAGAAGATGATATTTCTGTGCAATAAGGAAGTCTTGTTGGAGCTCAAACCCTTCTTTACTGAACAAAAACTTCTGGTCTCAATTACTGCTAGAATTAAATTAAAAGCTCTGTAGGTATGTGGTTTGCAACTATTACACTTTAGGCGGCCTCCCCAAGTAATTCTGGTTGTCTTTAGTTCATTCCTAGAATGCCTTGCTTTCTTTCTAGTAGTATATCCCATAAAATTTTATTTGCACAAAAATATTAAAAAAATTATGATTCCATTCATGCTTACAAAGAATAGATCACAAGGACAATCATAAAGTTACAAATCTTTCATGATGGTTTCCATTGATAAAAATCACTGTGACACAAGTTCAAAAGAGTGGCAATGCTGATAAATATAGCTGATGATATGAGAATCGTCCTTGATGTGATACAAATTGAGCCCATATTAATCTTGGTGACGAGAGAATTATGTTTCTTGTGTTATCAAAACCATTCCATTTGTAACCATAGGGCTACCTCTATAATTTGTGTAAGATAGGTCCTTGTTTGGGTTTAGAGGAACTTTTTCTTTTCACTTTTGAATCATGGTTGTCATACCATTCATGCCTACCACTATTGGTGTTATTTCACCAACAATATGGAGTTATAATATGGTATTCTATTGTTTGACATAAAACGACTTTATAATACCATCTTTGAATTGTTACACCACTACAATTATGAAAAGTTTGTAGGTGTTGTTCTGTAAATCAAAAAAATGAATTTCTCAACAATGTGAATTAAGTTTTTGAGCTGCTATCTAAATTCATGATCTTAATATGTGTATTTTTGGAGATGTTTGTTTAGAATATCACCCTAACATATTTGATTTCAAGGCTGATGTATACAGAAATTTAAAACTAGGATGCAGCACATCACCCTTGACATCTCAAGCCCATGAAACACCATAATGATTCTTTAACAAGACCAAAAATTTGTATTATATTTATATTAATTAATGATGCATTGTCCAAGATTAGGTAGTTTATTATGAAAAAAAGGACCACTGCACACAGTGTTTTATTTTTTATGGCATGGAATTTTGATTTATTAATTACATGGAGTAAAAAACCTGAAGTAAACTTGTTTCTTCTTTGCAAAATTCCATTGAGTTTGTTTTCCTTGGAATCGATAATATGGTGGCAGTTAAAAGCTTAGTATGCCTTTTTGTTTATATTTATTTTTACTTGTCTTACATATTAACTACCACAACATGATTTATAGATGGATACAAATTTTGAAATGAATATGCTGCAGTTGGCTCCGCTGTGTTTGTTAGTATTTTAGCTTTAATGTGGTATAGAGGAAGAAGACTTAATTTGCATGGGAGCCTTATTACAATAAGGATGAACAACGCACCAATTATATTTCAAGAATTATATATAGCTCTGATGCGGCTAGTATATCAAGGCTAAGAATGAGACGAGCATCATTTTATGGACTATGTGATATATTAAAGACGAAAGGATTATTATTCAACACTTTACATTTAAGTGTTGAAGAGCAAATGGCCATGTTCCTTGACATTGTTGTACATAATGTGAGAGATCGAGTCATTGGAATGAATTTCTTACGATCTGGAGAAACTGTTAGAGAACTTAGTGGTAAGTTAATTATACCACCTAACACGGCTACTAGTCTGATCATAGCACAAGATTTCAAGATTCATGCCATATTTTAAGGTAAAAAAAATTACAGTTAATTATGATTAAATTGGGAAGAAGAATTACTAAGCTTACTAATTTTTCGTAAACAATTAGAATTGCATTGGAGCACTTGATGGTACACATATTCATGCTTCTGTTCCAAATGATATTGTGGCACATTTTCAGGGAAGAAAACCTTATTCCCACTCAAAATGTATTAGCAGCTGTTAATTTTGAATTACTATTTACATATGTGCTAACCGGTTGGGAAGGCTTGGCCCATGATGCACTTGTCCTTCGGAATGCCTTGGAAAGAGAAGACGGAGTTATAATGACTGAAGGTATCATAAAATTTTATGAAAATTAAAATATTTAACATATTACAATTATGTAATATCTTGTAACTTTTTTGTTATAGAAAAATATTACCTTGTTGATGAGGGGTATTCCACACGACCTGGTTTTATATCACCTTTTCTTGGTGCCCGATACCATCTTAAGGAATTTAGTGCACATTCTCCATCAAATAGCAAAGAATTGTTTAACTATAGATATTCTTCTTTGCGTGTGTCGGTAGAACAAGCCTTCACAGCGTTGAAAAACCGTTTCAAGATCTTGACGTCTAGGCCATCTTTTCCTTTTGAAACATAAATAGATATTGTGATCGCATGTTGCATTCTACATAATTATATTCTAGAAGGAGGCAGTGACATGTACGTACCAAACCTTGAAGAGTGGAAACCTAATCCAAACATGTGCGAGATAAGAACACAATCCCAAGTCCATGAAGAAACAAGTAACTGGTTAGCAATACAAGAAGCAATCATGAATAACATGTAGAGTAATAGATGAGACTAGCTTTTTATATTGTAGTGTTTTTTTTATAAAAAAAATGTGAACATTCATCAGGTTTTTTTTTGGCAATATGTTTGTAAGTTTTGATGTTTGCTTGTACGAGACAAATTAAGTATTGTTTGATATACCTTCATTTGTAAGTTTTGATGTGTACCTTCATTTGTGAGTTATGATTTAAAACAACTTTAAAGATGAGTATGCTTTTGTTTGTGAGTGTGTTGTCTTCATTGATTTTATTAAATAATTATATATATATATATATATTAATTACATTGTAAGTTTTGATGTGTACATTCATTTGTGAGTTATGATTTAAAACAATCTTAAAGATGTGCATGCTTTTGTTTGTGAATATGTTGTCTTCATTGATTTTATTAAATATTTATATTTTTAAATAATTGCTTTTATGCTAATTACTCATTACAGATGAAATCTCAAGATATGACACCAGAAAGCCATAACTTGGCTGGGAAAAAAGCATCAACTAATGTTTGATGGACTGCAATGATGACATCGTTAATGTTGCTCTCAACGCAGTTGCAAGAGCTATTAGTGCGAGGTTCAACCTAGCTGTGAGTGACACACATGTCAACAATCGTATTCGGCATGTAATAAAAATATGGTTAATTATTAATAAAATTAAAAGTATAAGTGGTGTGTCATGGGATGATGTGGAGAAAAAAATAGTCATGGGGGAAGAGGAATACCAAATATACATTCAAATAAGTCATAAATTGTGGTTAACGATTAATAGTTCATATTACATTTTGCACATTAACCCTAATTGTAGAATGTAATGTTTATTATGTAGGCGCACCCTGGAGAGGAGATTTATATCAATAAATCAATACAAGATTATGATGAAACGGCTATTGTATGTGGGAATGATCAAGCAATGGGGTTGTTTGCAAGAATGGGTTCTCAAAGCTCTAGGAGCCTAGGTGCACTCATGGATCAACCAACAACATCACCGGTAATTGATCTTGACAACCAAACCCAAGGATTTTGATGATTTTGATGACTGTGCACCAAGTGAAAATCCTACTAATGACACACCAACGACAGCCACTTCCATGGCGAAAAAAGGTAAAAAAAAATGAGCGAAGCATGGTAACATGGATGAAGAAATCATGCTAGATGTAAAGTTTGAACTAGGAAGAATTGCAGATGCGTTAGAGGCGGACAAGAGCAAATTTATTAGTAAAGAATTGCTTAATAAAATCATGACTTTGAGTGCTCACTATATTGAATACAACCTTGGGCAAGCATATAACTATTTGCTCCAAAATCTCCCTTTAGCAAATGGATTTATGAGTAAAACCCATTCTCTTCGGTGCATTTGGATGGATGACTTTCTTGATCATTTGAGGGATAATCGCCGAGCATGAGTTAAATTGGGCAAATATTAGGTTGTGCTTTATTTGTTGTTTGGACAATATCATGTGGTATAATATTTTGTCATTTGGACAATTAATGTTGTATTTTATTTTGTTGTTTGGACAAATGTATTGTTGTATTTTAGTTTGTTGTTTAGACAAGTATTATATCATGTTGTATTTATTTTGTTGTTCATGAGACAAGTACCATGTTGTGTTTTTATTTATTGTTTAGATGAATGTTATGTTGTATTTTATTTTGTTGTTAAGAAAAACATTGTGTTAAATTTTATTTTATTGTTTGGTAATTTTTTTTTTTACCTTGATGAATTTTAGATGATGTAATTTTAAACAATAATTTTTTATGCATTCTTAATGTTCTTAGGGCATATTTAATGATCTTATATTATGATTTAAATATTTTGTAATGTAATTTCATGTTAAAAAAATATTATTTGTTAATTAAATTTAATACTAATTTTTTTAAAAAAATAATAATTAAATATTTTTACATTTTAAGTTAATTAATTATTTTAGTTTAAATTAATTTGTATAACAAGTATTAAATAATTAGTAATAAAAACTAATAGAGATAATCTTATCATACCACTTACATGATGACCATACCTCTCACACTACATCAAACCAAACACATAAAGTAAATACATCATTTTCACTTACATCAAACCAAACAATAATGATGTAAGTTGAAATACAACATTTTTACTTACACTGTAAATCTACTTACATGTAATTTGACTTACTGCCAACCAAACAGTCCCTTAATGGTTTTCCTATGTAACTGTAGTTTCCTTGCTTTTCTTTTATTTGTTGTTTTCCTTTTAGTGTCATTTGTTTTGATCAACTTTCTTCTTAATAAAAAGCCTTTGGTTCTTTTTATCAAAAATATAATTGGATGAAGCATCATACAATTAATTTTCATTTTGTTCATGATTAATTGTAAGTAAAGTGTCTCATTATTACTCATGTTCACTCTAAAGATCAACTAGTTTGACCTTCTTACTAAGCAAGTTCTTGTCAATAACAAACCATAGACCAAGCTTGGCCTCGTCCTTTCTTTTTCTTTCTAAAAGAGTTATAAAATATTAGACAAAACTAAGGAAACTTAAAAAAACTTAAAACCAAAACCCTGTAGACAAAATAATTTTCAAAACCCATTTGGAAATATCCATCCATTTGTGAAATTAAAATAGTCTAGTAGACTGTTTTTCATAGACTACAAGTCTAGCTATCCACTGGATAATTTCAATTATTGGAAATTAACTCCACATTGTCACGTTCAACTTCATTCAACAAGATAAGAATGGTCATCTTCTCCTTCTCCAGTGTCTAATTAGAGACCTCATTAAAGCTCTTTTAATTTTTAACAGAGTTCTGCACTATCATTAAGATGTAATTCTCCCCACTAGCGCTAAACATAAAAGGAACATAATTAATCATATCTTTAGCTCTATTTATAACTCCAACAAATCTGTAATCCACTTATCGCACCTCACCAGATCACACCTCATTAGATTTCCCGACATAATTTAAAAAAAATTATTTTAAAACTAAATCACAATATTTCAAATCTTACCGTAAATTCACTTCTATTTATGCAATTATTCACTAATATAACAAGTAAGCCATGCACAGGTTACCTGACTTCGTTAGCTATCACCTTTCATGTCATAGTAAATTAACTATTTTTTAAAAGGAAAAAAAATATCATTGTAAATCATTTATGTGTTTTTCAGTTCTATCATGTACATAGTAACTCTTAGCATTATACTATGATTTTTTTATTTTTTTTATGTTGAGTTATTTACGCTTATCTATTTATGTAAGAGCATGTATGCAAATTTCCAATAGCATGTTTATCTAATGTCGGTGTTATAGACTTTAAAAATCAAGTTGGGCTGATAATGGATGATTATGGCCCAATGTATAATATTATGAATCTTGCATTAGCTTAGGTTTGCCACTTCTAGATTTTAAACTTTTGCGGCTTTTTTTATACATGACACCATATGTTTTTATTATCATTTAACATATAATATATTTAACAAAAAAATTTATATTATATTTATTTATGTTATTTTTCCTTTTGCAAATAATCCCTCTGCCAATATATCAATACTGTTAAGAAATAAAATACTTATATTATGTAATAATTATAAATCAAAAATATTTCAAAATTAATGCTTTAAATTTTTGACATGTATAAAATAATCAAAATATGGTAGACTGCTTTCTTTCAATTTATCCCATTAGTAAATTTGATGAAGGCTTATTTAAAATAAAAGTGAATAATGTGATGAGCTTTTATTGAATAATCACAGTAAACTTATAAAATTGACAACTATATATAAAAAATAATACTTTAAATCTTACATCAATTGAATTATTAATATTCCAATTGATTGTAATGTATATCAGACTCAATTTTTGCAAGCTAATTGTTATTGGCAATATTTTTTTTTTTTTCAAAAACTGTGTTATCACCTATGCATGTTATAATCCGGAGTTTTTATTTTGTATTTTTGTTTAAAAAATGTATATATACCACGAATCAAAACCCTCTAGTGAAGAAAAAAATGAAACACTAACTCTCTTCTTAAATAAATATTTAGAGATATAATAAAATTATAAAATTAAAATGAAAATTGACCACCTGAAATAAATTTCAAGTGAGGTCATTCATAAAGCTTTTTTAATTGACATATTTAAAATTTTAATTATTTTGAATGAAATTAAGGTACAGAATTCATAGATAATTTTTCTTAAAAAGAAAAAAAAAATGTTTCGCCAGTATTATTGAAAAAGATGTATTAGGCATAAATGCAGCACCTAAGGTAGTGTTCGGTGCCCTGGATATCCCAGGATAGGGGATATCCAGGGATAGGGATGGGATATCCAAGGCTACAGCCCCATCCATGTGTTTGGTTTTCTGGATGGGGCTGGATGGGGATGGCCCCCATCCCTGAAATTAGGATGAGTGGCGTCCCACCAATTTGATGGGATGCCACTCATCCCACCATTTTCATCCCTTTCTCTTTCTCTCTTTCTCTCATCCCTCTTCATCTCTCTTAATATTTTAAATTAAGTATATTCAACTCAAAAAATTAAGTTAAATAATAAATAAATATATTATTTATTAATAATCCATTAAAATAATTTAAGTTAAATAAATAAAATATATATCCATTAATTATCCGTTATTTAAAAAATCAAATATTTCCTAAAAAAAATTAAATTTAAATAAATTAAAAAAAACATCCATTAATTAAATTAAATTAAACAATTTAAAAATATTTTTTAATGATAATTTGAAAATACATTCTTAGTTTTTAACCTTTTCGTTATTCATAATAATTTCTGGTTATTCGCTGCAGTTCCTAGTTATTCATAATAGTTTCCGTTTATTATGTTATTCATTAATAATTCATTAAAAATATTTCATGCTAAAATAAATAAGAAATTTATCTATTAATATCCGTTGTTTAAATCAAATACTTACTTAAAAATGGATATCCAAAACTTTACATATCCTTATCCCTCTAACCAAACACCAAACAATCTTTATCCTTATTATTAAATCCCTCCTTCCAAACACTTAAACATGGATATTTCCATCCATGGATATTTTATCCATGGATATCTCCCATCCATGGAATATTATATCCCACTATCCAAACACTACCTAAATCTAGAAGTAGGTAAATGGATATGACCTAAAGCCCAACATAAGTGATCATAAGGTATAATTATTAGATATTGAAGTAAATCTTGGCCTTTGTTAGCTTTGCCTTAAAGAGAGAGTCATTAGCACACTTTACAATTAGATTTTGTAGGACCTCTCATTCTTGTGTCTTTGAAAAGACTTGGCCCAAATATAAGATTTAGTACGAACCTAAATCTACCCAAAAAAAAAATTCTTTTAGAATTAATATCAAAAACCTTTTTTAAATTTTTTTTTAATTAAGATTTGGATTCATTAAAATTAGAGATAAGTTGAAATAGAATATTTACAAATATTTGAATTCATTCAAAGTGATAAATTGATTATAATAGTTATTATTATCCTTTCAAAAATTTTATTTAATGTGTCTAAAAAAATTATATTGTTTTGCAATATTTGATTTGAATGTGTGCGTATATATAACTTGATAATAAAATATTTTATAATAAAACATCAATAGGTAAAGAAAGGTTTTTTTTCCCATAATTTGCATACTAATATGTTTGTTTGCTATTGATAGAGATGAGTTGATCAATTTGGTCTAAATTCAAATAAAATGATGGCCACATAGTTTGAGATGTATTTGTTGAGGATAGAACAATAAGGAACGGATTTAAACAATAGCAAGAACAACAAGAAAAAATAATCACACACAAAGAGATAAGGAATTTTAGGTGGTTCAGTGAAGAAGACTTATGTCCACAGCCACACTAATATCAATTCTTTTACTCACAATTAGGGTTTACAATTACATGAATATTTATAGAGAAAATAGCCAAGCAAATCAAAGATTTTCATATGAGCTTGAGTCTTTTATAAAATTTTCCTCTCCCGGAAAGGCGCTCGCGTCCTCAAATTCCCCTAAGTAATGCGGTCATGTATCATCAAGGCATACATCAAACTCTACATACTCAACAATATTGTTATGTACAAAATTTAATTATACCATGATTTATTTTGTCTTCATCTTTATATATTATCGGTCTTTTATAATGATTTTGATACCTTGAGAACTTTAATGTTGATAAAAGCAATTAAATCACTCTAAGCTTGTCCAGTAAGGTATAAGTTTGACTTAAGGATATTATAAGTGATACTTATTAGTCTCTTAAGTTTATGTTGTTGAAGGTTTTTTTAACTAAGATTAAGAAAAACATTCAATACTTTTAATTATAGGAGTATTTGGCTAAAATACCCTTTTATGAGAACATATGTTACTGCACTAGCTCTCTCCCACACAACATCAATCTCTCAATACAAGTCTTTTTTATTAAAAATGATATCTTATTTTTCTAAAACGTAATTTATTTAAGAACAAATGTAGTATACGGTATCAAATATGATTCGAGTAAAGATTAGGATCAATGAATAAACTAAATAATATATATACATATATAACTTTCACCATATATATATAGGTCAAAATATCAAAAATAGTTCTCATTTTCGTGTTTTTCATGCTTTTAGTCCCTCTAATATAAAAATTCATTTTTGGTCGTAGTTTTTTAGTATTTTGTCTTTTTAGCTCATCTAATTGATGAGATCTCATCTTTTGGTCGCTACAGATGATGAATTGAAAAAGGACTAAAAAGGATAATAATCTAGGGTGACATAAGCCTGTGATTTCTACTAAAGGATGAAAAATGTCTAAATACTAAAACCAAAAAAGCAGATTTTATATTATAGGGACTGAAGAAAAACAAAAATAAGGGATCATTTTGATATTTATATCTATATATATATATATATATATATATATATATATATATATATATATATATATATAAATTTAAGTTAGAAAGGAGAAAAGAACAAATAGGGGCCACAAAGAACATGCAAAACAAATAGACCTATAGCATCAATAATTAAGAAAATCATCAACCCCCAAAAAAAACCTTCTCCAAACTCCATGAGACATCCACCCTTCAACCATTCCATTCACAAAGAGACATCCACCCATCCTTGTAATCATCTACCCCTCCACAACAACATATCACCACAAGCACCTTGCTTTGCCTTTCATGTGCACACATTATCATGCCCCACCACCTCAATCAAACTAAACATTTTATTGCATTTTCAATTTTAATAAATACAACAACCGTATATACAATCAAAGTCATTCATATATAAATAATAATAATTCATTTGTATGCCTTTATCCGATAATACAAAAATTGAGTTGTAAGTATGTTTGTACAATCGGAGATATTTGGCATCATTTTATTTGACATTTTCAAACTCTAGTAATAAAAATTTTACAAATGAAATCTTATGCAGTAGACAAGTAACGTGGGAATAAAAGTATTTGGTTTTTTTTCTTAATAATCCATTTGGTTTTGATTACATCTTTCCTATATTTATTTATTTATTATTATTTTTTTCTTTTGAAGATTTTTTAATCCATTTAATATTGAAAAAGATGGATTGAGGTGTTTGTTTCCAAGATATTTTTCAATGGATATCATCTCTTTTCAATTCAAACCGGCTCATCACTTATCTGATTCATATCAAAGGAGACTTTCAGAGTAACATCCACCACATTGTGTGAAGTAAGTTTATTGAGGCTAAGAAACAAGAATTAATTTGATCCATTGAATATTATATATATATATATATATATATATGGAAACATAATAATAGAAAATTTTAATAAATTCAAACATATTTGATTATCACAAGAAGAGTACAAGACATACTTCCCTAGATGCTAATTGCAAATAGAAAATAAGAATAATTAAAAAGACCATCCATTAAAAAAAGAAAAAAAAAAGGCCTAGAAAGATGAGGCAATTCGACAGTGAATCGATATTAGATCATCAATAAATTAAACCAAAATAATAAAACAATAAATATTACATACTAACAGTAATTATTTAAGCATCAAGCTAAACAATGTATCAATTAAAGCCAATTAAACTTAGCCAGAGTGGAGTTCTCAATGAAGGTTGGTTCTTGGTTGTAGGCATAAGACAAAATAAGTTGCTTATTTTATTAGAGAAACAAAGTTTAAGTTGTGCTTTGCTTTTTCTTGTTTTATTTAGTGACTTTTAGACTTATTCAACAGTTTACAGTTGTTATTATAAAATTAATTTTCATTGCTCCTTGCATGAGCTCACTCCAATAATGTACTTAAAAAACGAGAAACTCTTTTTTAATAATAAATAGATATATATATATATATATATATACTAAGAGGGGGATCTCCAAAGCTTAGGTTTGGATACCTCCAAGCCAAGAGACATGGGTGCCACTTATGGAGATGTGTGGTTATACCCTTGTGATCTTGTTTATATTTTATGATTTACGTAGTCACACTTATTAAAAAATAGGTTAATATTAATTAATAGTTTTAAATTTATTAAAATTATATAAATTTTTAAAAATTACTTTTATTTAAGAATCTATTAAAATTCCATTAATTCCTTTTACTGCCCTCGCTGTTTCATTCATTTCCTCTCTTAATCAGTATCCAAAAATGAAAAAAAAAATTATTAAAAAGTCTAGAAATTATTATACATGATTTACATTTAGAAATAAAAAGTAAACTTATATAACATTATTTAATATTTTTATAATTTTTTAAATAGATGTATAAAAATAAAATGACAAAAGTTTCTAAAAAGACATATAAGGATCAAAGGGAGTATATGAAAAGAAGATCAAAATGATTTTCTTAAAATCTTTCTAAGTTGAATGTCTTAGATGTTAGATACTGACCAGACATGAATTTATACATAACACTTACTAGTTAAAAAAATAAAATAATTAAATTTATGAAAATATAAATTAATATGATAGATTAAAGGCCTATGATATTAATACATTGGTTGCCCATATATGTGAATTAAATAATTCTACTTAAATTTTAAAAATAATGATTACCAAAAAGTCTTAGGTGGTATTTCTTTCATTATGTAAAATGTTTTATCAAAATTTACACTGTTCAGGGATCAAAATATATCTGATGCAATGATGTCCAAAAAAATCTCTAATTATGAGAACGAGTTTATAACCTACAATCCTCCGGCCGCCATGTGAGTATGCACAAGTGGGAACAATCAATTCACTGTAGTGCAAAAGCCTTGACCATTTTTGGGGAGTTAATATGGAGTCTCATTATAGTTTTTACATATAACTAATCATTATTGTGTTTTAAGAATGTTTTATTTCAAGGTTAAGGTGAATATTTTAGTTTTTATTCAATTATTATACTATATAATAAATATAAAACATAGTTTTACGATGTAAAATACAAAGCATGTTACTATTTATCATGGAAGTATCATCAAAATGGTTCTCTTGGAATTTTTAATCTAGGTTTTATTATGTGAAGGAATTAGCTAAAGTTATCAAAGTCGTTGGAATTTTTATTGCGTTTAGAAATTATGGTTGGTCGACTTTTGATAAGTGGTATAGTTTTGGGAATTCAGCCAAAAATAAAAGCATTATATACCGTGGCTAGGTCATTGGTAATTACCTATGCTTATGATTGAGAGGTCTCAAGTTCGAGCTTCTCAGATTACAATTCACTTTATGGGTCCTCTGTGAGAGTTTTGTGTAAAGAATACCTCTCGTTCTTTCCTCCGAAGTTACATAACGGGGGTTTATCCCTAAAAAGTCAGTCAAGCCACCGTAACTAGTACATCTCCATATCCATTTGTCCTTTGTTTAATCGCTTGTCAACTTTGTTAAAAAAAACATTATATATATTGAAATAGTTAGTCCTCGTTAATTTAAAAAGAAATTAAAAGTTTTAAAAGACGGATAAAAGAAGTTTATAGATAATACCAGCTCTTTAATCTAAGAGCTACATAAAGAATGACTAGTGTGATAAAAAACCACTTATGCTATGCCTTGCATTGTATTGTTCTCTGGCATGGTGGAGATTTTAGAATGGTTCATAAGCACCGAGTGAAAGAGTGATTGAGTAACTTAAGAAAGACCATTAAAAGATGGTTCCAAAAAGCTCATAGCTCAGCGACAAGGCCCCACTTTCTTAAGGTCAAAGTAGAAAATTTTCATTACCCCAAGTTCAAATCTTTCTGGTAGCAAAGTGGTTTTGACGAGTCCTTTGGCATGGACTTGAGCTTATCACTCGAGCCTCGCATCTCCAGGTGAGTGTGCAGGATTAGATGTTCATTTCTCAACCCTATACACACCCTAACTCCGTGGTTTGTCTACTTTAGAAAAAAAAACCAGTATATAAGATATTTAGTCATGTCATGTCACAAATTATCGGATTTTTTCCAGGACTATTTAAAATTAAAAAATAATAAATATAATAAAAATCCAATATCATCACTTGAATTGTCCATTGCTTTGATTAGAATGAACATTTGAGATAATATCCAAGTGCCTTTTTGTTTATGAATGGGAACTGAAACTCTATTCATTTTGCAGATTTGGAGCAAAAGAATCAAAAGATGGCATGGATCTTGGAATCTAGCTTGTGTGAATTCGTATTATTAGCTAGAGCTGAGTTGGCACAAGAAATGGCCTTAAAACCCCTATTCACATATCATGTCTTTGATTTGTTGAAAAAATGTCACAAATATGAATGGAAATAGAAGTGAACCATTCAATTGATATAATTCAAAATCTTTCATGTAAATAAATAAACAAAATTCATTAGATTAAAATCACTATATTGGCATCTTTATTCATATTGATATATAAACATTGTTCACCAATTTTTGGACATGAGGTTGAAATCTCAACATATCATGTGTGGCCAGATCACTGAAAACAAAAACCCTGTAACTTATTTTGTTGTTTTCCTTATATACTTCACATGGGTTCCAAATTTGATCCCCATCTTTGGGTGCACCAAACCATCCTCACCAAACACAAGAATCTCATATTGACTCACCTACCCAAATGTGCAACAATAATTTTTTTTACTAAGTTAAACATAATTAATACAAAATTGATGATTAGATACCAAAGAGCCTTTAGTTCAATTGTACCCCATCATGTAGAGTTTAATTTGTTAAATTTTTGCTATCCGGATTCAAAATGCATAGTATGTCATGAGCCCCTACTGTGGGAGTGATCGTGCAATCCCATATATGTGTCAGTTGGTGAGGATACACAAGTGAAATATTAGTGCTTTATGTGGACATCTCTGATTGTATATGTATTTGTCACATTTTTTTATATTTATAAAAAAATGATGGCAAGATTAAATATTGAATAATACATATTTATTAAATTTTAATTGATGTATAATTTTTTTTTTAAAAAAACTATATATTGAGAAGTATTTAAAAAAGATATCGCATCAATGCAATATTTAAAAAATTATAAAAGTACATGGGAGCGTTGGGAGGAAGTTGTTCATGTTATTCAAACATAATATTTTAGGGCTTAAAGAAGAAACACTAAATAAAGTCTTGTGTCACTATAGAGACCCACCGATTAACATATGCCATCACATTTAAAGACCCACTGATTTACAAATTCCATCACATTGTTATACTTTCTTGACTCTTGATTCTTGATTCTTGATTCCAAGAAAGTTCAAATGTGTTTCAAGCTTTTAGGGAATTTTTTTTTTGTTCAAAAGCAAGCAATTAAAGTAATGGATCGGATTCACAATCTGAAAAACAAGATAGAAACAATTGGTTTGGTGGGCCAGATGGCATCTTCTAGTTCTTTCTTCAATAAATCTAAAGAAAATTAGAATTTACATATATATATATATGTATGTATGAGTAAAGAGTATTATGTGGATGTCCTGGTAACATGAATATTGTTATGTAATACTGTTTATTTACTGTATCATATTTATAAACACATGAATTCATAATCAAAAACCGTTGAATTGAGATCCAATGGTCCAAATCAACTTTCATAAATTTATAATCTATAGACGCTCACAAAGAATCGGGCCTTATATATATATAATTTTTTTTTATTAAAAAAAATAATTCTAATTTTATAGGGTTGAATAAAACTTTCAATTAATAAATTTTTTTGTTAGAACTGGTTAAATTTTTTTTCCAAATATGCAACTAGTGAGAAAAATCCCTAAATGTATAGTGCATGACAGAACAATGTTGTCTCTTGTGTCATACCAGTGACTAGCCAATGGTTGACGTTAATTTTTTTTATATAACTTAAAAGCCATTTTAGAGCTGGTATTTAATATATATAGAGAGATTAAATCTCCCAAATATGAAAAAGTGGGAGAAAGAATGAGTTAGAGAGAGACAGAGAGCAAAGTGGGTGGAGTGAGAAATCAATAGTAGCTCAGCAGTAACCCAACGGTTTAGCATGGGTTGATAAGTCGCTCACTTTGAATGTCTAAGAACTATGTATCCTATTTTTCTCAGTGTTAACACTCTACATCAAAACAATACACACTGCATCAAAATTTTATTTTTTATAAGACAGTTTTAATTAATATAAAATAAACTTTTATGAGTTTAAATAATCATATTATTTATTAATTTCTAATTTCTTAATATAACATATTACATGATTCTAAGATATTTTATTAAAGATTTTAGATCAAGTCTGATTGTATTGAAGTAACAAAAGAGAAAAAAATAATGACAGTGAATATCTTCACTACAATATTAAAAAGTTAAAGATATTGTTCTAGCTATATAAAATCATAGATTATAAATTATTATTATTATTATTATTTAAAAATGAATTAAAATTAAATTTAAATTGTATAAAATTAGAGAAATGGGACTTTCTTATTTTATCACAAACAAGCAATCAATGGGACTTCTAATTACATCTCAAGATCCTCAACTCAATTAAAGAAAAAATTCGTTGCTTTGTTATCTATATCTCTTCAATCTGTATCATGATTTCTCTTTTTCATTTTTGTGTTTGAACGTATAATTTGGTTTGTGCTTAAATATAATGTGTTTGAACAAATTTTAAAGTTATATTAAATGTATAAAATAACATTATAGCTAATTTTCGACAAATCTATCAACCATTAGCTTAAATTAAATTTCCTCCCAAAATCATTATGTGAAACATTTGGTTGTTGTAACTTATAAAATTAACTTTAAATGAAAATTAATAGTAAATTTATTTTCTCTCTTCTTTTGCTCACAATATATGTATATACACCAAAAAGTCCATCTTTCCTTTTTGATTACTTAAAGAATTTTTTTTTAAAATATGCTAAATGACTATAAATTTTATACGCAAATTTTGATAGTTTTAAAAATATCTAATAAATCACAATTTTTATGAAAAATAGAGAAAAATAAGAGGGCTTTTTTTTAATATAAAAATAGAATTTCAATGAAAGACTACTAAACAAAACAATCTGATTTTTTCAATAAAATAAAAGAATTCATAACTGTAATAACCAAGAACATAGTCCCAATATATGTATCTTAGAAATGTAACTTTTTTATGTTTTTTTCAATTAAAAATTGTGATTCATTTTAGAGACATGCATTGTTCAGCTAAGACATTAAAAAAACATGAAAACATGATGTGATAATGTTTAAAAATAAAATGAGATCATGTTTTATATAATTACAAAAATATTATGGATTATTTTATAATAGAAAACTAACGCTCCAATTTAAAAGTGTCAAAAGAATAAACAAATATAAAGGTACAATAGTTATCTTGATTTATTGAGATACCCACTAATTTACAAATTCCATTACATTGTTATACTTTCTTGATTCTTGATTTATGTTTCAAGCTTTTAGGGGATCTTTTTAAGATTGTTTCAAGCTTTGAGGGGATATTTTCTTTTTTCGTTCAAAAGCAAGCAATGAAAGTAATGGAGAGGAATTCACAATGTGAAAAAACAATGATAGAAACAATTGGTTTGGTGAGTCAGGTGGCATCTTCTAGTTCTTTCTTCTATATATCTAAAGAAAATTAGAATAAATTTAATGTGTATATATATATATATTATTAAAAAAATCCTAATTTTATAGTGTTTACTAAAACTTTCAATTATTCATTTTTCTTATTAGAATTGGTTAATTTTTTATTTTACAAATAAACTTACAGATCTCCTATAAAAATCCCTGTATTCCTTAGCACTTTTGTGTATATCATTGGACTATCTAATGGTTGACGTTAATTTTTTTTCTTTAACTTAAAAATCAGTTTAGAGGTGATATTCATATATATATATATATATATATATATATATATATATATATATATATATATATATATATATTAGTATTATTTTTTATAAGATAGCTTTAATTATTAAATAAACTTTTATGAGTTTAAATGATCACATTTTTATTAATTTCTAATTTCTTAATATAACATATCCCATGATTCTAAGATATTTTATTAAAGATTTTAGATCAAGTCTGGTTGTATTGAAGTAACAAAAGAGAAAAATAATGGCAGTTAATATCTTAACAAGAATATTAAGAAGTTAAGATATTGTTCTAGCCATATAAAATCATAGATTATAAATTGTTTTTGTTTTTATTTAAAAATGAATTAAAATTAAATTAAATTGTATAAAATTAGAGAAATGGGACTTTCTTATTTTATCACAAACAAGCAATCAATGGGACTTCAAATCACATCTCAACAAAAGATGAAATTTGTTGCTTAGTTATCTCTATCTTTTCAATGTGTATCATGATTTCTCTTTTTCATTTTTCATTTTTGTGTTTGAACATATAATTTAGTTTGTGCTTAAAAATAATGTGTTTGAACAAAGTTATATTAAATGTATAAAATAACTCATAGTTAATTTTGACAAATCTATCAACCATTAGCTAAAATTAAATATCCTCCTAATATCATTATGTGAAACATTTGGTTTTTGTAACTTATAAAATTAACTTTAAATGAAAATTAATAGTAATTTATTTTCTCTCTTCTTTTGCTCACAATATATGTATATACACCAAAAAGTTCATCTTTCCTTTTTTATTACTTAAATATTTTTTTTTTAAAAAAAATGCTAAATGACTATAAAAAATTTATACCCAAATTTTGATAGTTTATCTAATAAATCACAATTTTTTTATGAAAAATAGAGAAACAAAAATAAGAGGGTTTTTTAAATATAAAAATAGAATTTCAATGAAGGACTACCAAACAAAACAACCTCTGACTTATTTTTTTCAATAAAATAAAAGAATTCGTAACTGTAATAACGAAGAACATAATCCCAATATATGTATCTTAGAAATGTATTTTTTAATGATTTTTTTTCAATTAAAAATTGTTGCTTATTTGAGAGACATGCATTGTTGAGCCAAGATATTAAAAAAACACCAAGAAACATGATGTGATAATTTTTAAAAATAAAATGAGATCATGTTTTTATATAATTACAAAAATATAAGAGTTTTTTTTTAAAAAAAAAGAAAAGAAGACAAGCGCTCCCATTTAAAAGTGTCAAATTGATAAATAAATATAGAAATGCAGCTACGGTGATTTAACTACTTTTAGAGATTAATCAAATGAAGCAAGCTAACATAAAAAACAATGAAGATCTGTCATGTATGTGCCCCAAAATAATATACGAGGAATCATAAACCCATGTTGATAAATCTCTCTGTCATGCAATTTTGAAGAAGTGAAAACTACAGGTTTCAAAATGGAGAATACTCTATAATATTGGAGATGTAGTGTTTTGAACTTATACTTGTCCACTTCTTGTGAAAGTGTGAAACTAATGTGTTATGCCATGGTTCTTGCTTTTATTTTTATTTTTAAATATATCATCATAGAAATACCATGTAATGCTGGAAAGGAACACGAAGGATGATGGTGATAACTTTTTTTTTAAAAAAAATAAAAAAGAAACATGGCCTTAGTATTTGATTTTCTATAGTGGAAGCTTTATTTTCTAAGGTTAATAATTAATTAAATTATAAGAAAATAAATTACATGACATCAATCAAGACATTTTTTTCAATGGGAGCTTTATCACCCACATGAATTTTACATAATTTATCAAAGCAATGATTTTCTCCTTTAGGAAAAAAAAAGGATCCTAACATAAAACAAAGGCAACAAATGTTGTTAAAAAAGATTTTAAATTATGGTTTATTATTCAAATAAATTTTTTTATCAAAAACAAAAAATAGTTCTCAACCAAATATGCTGTTTAGACCAGCTCAATAATCAAGAGTAAATGTAAATATTGATTTTTTTTTTAGCGGGGAAGTACCCAAAAATCCCTAGAGAGTTTGGATAATTCCATTTAATCCCCCAAAATATTGAGTTTCCTCACGGGTCCCTCTTTTTTCTTTTATTTACTTTTCCGCCAATTAGCAGTTGACGGAGAAAACGAAGGCGTTAAAATCCTTGTGAAATTACTCCAATACCCCTGAGAGAAAATATTTGAGAAGAATTAATTGGCCATCATTTCAACCGGTTGAATTGACAATTTTAATCCCGCTTTTTCCTTGGGAACCGCTGGCGAGGATGGTTGGCGCATTGAGTTGTTGGGATTTGGAATCGAAACCCTACCTTTGCCCAAAGGCCGCAACCTTTCGCCTCCTTATCTCGGTGAAGGCCGTTGAAATTCTTTTTTCCGCTCTCTTCTTTCTTGCAAAACCTCATCTTCGAGTTCTCCGACAACTTCCATCTTTGGTTTTCAATTGTTCGGGAACATCTTTGCAAGGGCTTCCGTGAAAGATTGCGAGTTACACGAAGGGAAAAAGGTAGCCAAATGTCCCCGACCGCTAGATGTCATTTGGAAAATATAACCAAATTATTCTGGGATATGATAGAATTTTTACGGTAATCTTGTTGGCAAGTGAATGAGC
>NW_024087770.1:0-70895 GCF_009730915.1 Dioscorea cayenensis subsp. rotundata
TTTTTTTATAAATTAATTTTGTTAATAATAATAATAATTTTTAAAAATGGTTTAAAAACCAAGAATATGTAATAGTAACAATAACAATAATAATATATTTTTTCAAAATAAATGCTGTTGGAAAAAAATATAACTTTTAAAAAATTAATAATAACTTCAAAAAGATTTAAAAAAAAAAAATATCTCATTTTTGTGATTTTTTAAAAGAGAAGAGTGTTAATAAAAAAAAAGTCAATAACTTAATAATTCTAAAAGGCCAACTCATCTTCTGTGACGAAATGGTTTGATGTGATATTTTCAAATCCATGTTGGTGAATAAATTTTACATAGGGTCATTTTAATAATTATAAAAAAAGAGGTTATATTGGGAAAAAAAGCCCTAGATATTTTGATTATAATTATTTAGCCTTTTTTTATTTTTATTTTTTTTCAAAATCATTTCTTATCCAATCCTTTTAATATTAATATTTTAATAAAATATCAAAAATATCTTTGGAGTATATGTGCCCGTTTGTTGGACATAATATGATATGATTGGATAAGAAGCAGGAAAGGATATGGGCATAATTGTATGTAAATAGACAAAATAAATAGATCACACATCAAAATCAATTAGAAAAAAAAATCATCTAAAGACAAGAAATGATATAAAAGAGATTTAGATGAAAAACAATATGTTCAAGCATGAGATCTGTCACGCCCGAACCTGGCTCGCCAGGCCCAGTGCGCTGACAAACGGCCGCACACCTACAAGGCCGAAACCAAGTAGGCATGCAAGGCCTCGAAACCTGGTCCAAAGCAGAACATACAATATAACAAAGAGTAATGCTATATGCTCCGAACTTAATTCACGAAATCTTTACATGAACGACATATATGCCCAATGGCATCCATGTCAACCACCCTTCCATCTCTCCTACTCATCACGATTTAAAAAAAAAGAAAATGAAAGCAACCCTAATTCCTTTTTTGCTTCATCTTCGTCTACGCGTGCGACTGAGCACCTCACATTCCAAGCTGCTGAAGCCTATAGCCCGCTGCTATAAATGAATTCCTGAACCTTGTAGCCAGCCGCCGTAGATAAACCTCGGTAGCCCGCCAATTAATAGCTTGAAAGGTCCGCCCCTTTCTCCTTCACCACTCTATCTTCTTTCTCTATGCTCCATCATCTAAAGGCTAACGAACTATGTCTGTGTGATTCTTTTGTTCTCTCTCTCCCCTTATTTCATTTCTTTTTGTTTTGATTTGTTTTTTCTTTCTTTTTTTTTTCACTCTTTCTAATTTAGGGTTTGCAGGATACCAATTTGCTTACTCCCCCCTCTAGTATGCTCCATTCTCAACCCTTTAGCTTCTAAGATTCCAGTTTTGGTATGATTTGAGGTTTTTTTAAGCAATATTGTGGATCTCAATGTGCTGTTTGATGACAACTTCAACATCACCGATGCCTACCATCAAGTATCTTATGGAGCATGGCACTAGAGTCATCATTTCCACTCACTTTGTGAGCCATTTCTTGTGTTTTTTTTTTGTCTTTTTTATTTTTTTGAGATTTATTGATCCTTTTGATTTGGTTTTGGGCTTTTTTGTTAGGTTGAACAATGTGTCTTGTTATCGGTTTGTGGTTTCTTAGGTTTTTAGTTGTTGTTGTAGTTGTTGTTGTTGTTGTTGTTGTTGTTGTTGTTGTTGTGAATTGTGATCTATTCTGTCTGTTTCGATGTATATGATAAATTAAAAAAAAAATTAATTTTTTTTTGGAACTTTGTTGTACATATCGGGTTATTTCAAGGTAATTGGGATCTTTTTGTCCAAATTTACGCTTTTAGATGTCCGCTTTGTATTTTTCTTAGGGTATTCTTTTTGTTATTTGTTTTTTTGAAGGATTTCAGCTTTTTTTGGTTGTGAATTTTGACCTACTTACCGTTGGAAGCTTTGAGAAGGTATTTGGTTCTTTTTTTATTAACTAGGTCTTTATTTGTTTCACCTTTTGAATTTTGGCTTTCGATTTGGGTGATTGATTTGAAACTTTTTCTATTTTATTTTGTTTAGAAAGATTCATCTTTTAATTTTTTTTATTTTTATTTACTGAATTATAATTATTTACCTGCTGTTATTTAATTTTTCAAAATTCTTATCTATAAGAGGTACTTATGATGAAATGATTTTTTTTTCTGATAATTTGACTTATTTGTTGATATGGGGAACTATTTTTATTCTGGTAAGATGTGTATCTTTGAGAATTTTAAATTATAAATGTGGTAAATTGTTTCAGTTAAAATGTTATGGTGTTATGTCTTGTATTTGTGCAATTGCAGGCCATCAACAAAATCTGGAGATCTTGTAGGCTTTCATGGTGAGCCAGAAAAGGCCTTGTTGAAGAAAAATGGAAGAAGCTAGAGTATGAATTAGAGAAGAAGTGGAGAAAACGAAATGCAACTCTTATATATTTTCTTTCTTGAAATTCAATTGAGACATTCTTGCAATTGTTCTTCATGTGTATCTATAGTTGTTCTCCTAGACACACCAACTTCTATAAGTCAATTACAACATAATTGGATTTTGTTTGCTTGATATGTTTCAAATGTCAATTGCAACCTGGGAGACATCCACTTTTTGGAAAAGAACATGAAAGCTAGATTTCAAAACATGAGATGTAAAAAAAAAAATCAATTGGAATCAAAAGTACCAAAAAGCAATGCACAAAGCTGAAAGAACATATCTATCTAAAGATAAAAACTCTGGGCATTCTCTAGACTCCCAGAACATAGGAACAAAAAAGTTCTCTATTCCTCAATACACACAAAGAGCTTGCAAACCCTTAAAAAACTTCAATTCCAACTACCAACTCCTCCATATTCCTCAATACACACAAGTATCAATGAATGTCAACAACACATAAATAAACAAAGACACCAAGTCAACAAAAATTACTCAATCATATATAATTTCATAATCGAACATTATTTTTGAGATGATTAAATTGGATAACGATCAAATAACATACAAAAATAATTTAACAAGCATGACACTCTTATATCAATTACATTTAATTTTGAGAATACATGCAAAATAATTTTCTAAATAAGTATTGATCGACACTCAATACACAGACACAAACACTAATTCTCTCTCACAAGCTGAACACACACTCTCACACACACACAGACAAAGACATACACTTAATAAACAGACACACAAACACTAATTTTTCCTTTCACAGCTGAACACACACTCACACACATTCAACTCAGAGACATTAAACCTTTCTCTTTCAAGCACAGAACACACACACACAAAAAAAAACACAGACACACAATTTAATTTTCTCTCTCAACTCAGACCACTAATCCTCTCTCTCTCTCTCTCTCTCTCTCTCTCTCTCACACACACACACACACACATGCACACACAAACTGCCTACGAATAAACTCTTCACACACACGCACAATGAGTGAGAGAAGAAGATAGAGTGGTGAAGGAGAAAGGGGCGGACCTTTCAAGCTATTAATTGGTGGGCTACGAAGGTTTGTCTACGGTGGCTGGCTACAAGGTTCAGGGATTCGTTTACCACGGCGGGCTACAGGCTTCAGCAGCTTGGAATGTGAGGTGCTCGGTCGTGCGCGAAGATGAAGACGAAGCAAAAGAGGAATTAGGGCTGCTTTCATTTTTTTATTTTTTAAATCGTGATGAGTAGGAGAGATGGAGGATGGTTGACATGGATGCCATTGGGCATCCACGTCATTCGTGTAAAGGTTTCGTGAATTAAGTTCGGAGCATATAGCATTACTCTATAACCAAAGCTGTAAAATCAAAAGTCAAAAACAGAAATTCACAAGGTTCAAAATTCCAACTATCAAGTACAAGATGGTGCTCTATAAATAAAACACATACTCACACAGACAGAACAACAACTCAACTTATAAAGGATCAAGATCACAATCTCTCGCTAGTTCACTAGATGTCTATTGTACTATTCACTCTTGAACTGAAAAAAAAATCAACAACAAGATTATGAGCTTGAGAGCCCAGTAATTAACCACTAAAAATATCGGGATCACAAAATGTTCAATAATCTTTAAAAACATACAAAATGTAATATAATGAAATAAATATCAAAATAAACCCATAAATCAGAAATGGTTCAAAAGCAGATTTAATTTACCAAAATATCGAGCATATAAGTCCCCCAAACAACTAATGCCAAAACAAAATATCATAACTCATTTATTTAAACTCGGTGACCCGAGTCGGATTTCAGAACTCATAGGTTTACCCTCGGTGACCCGAGCCAGAATATCAGAAGCCGTTATTCTTCACCGACGGAACGGTGCGAAACTATGGTTTCTATGTCAGAAGTACGTGTCGACACGGTCAGTGTTTAACCCCCAGTGACAGGGTTATTGCATTGTTAATTGGGGACTACGAATTTCTATACAAAAATATACCAGTACGTTCAAACTTATTGTCAACGCAGAAACATTGAAATTCTGTGATCCCGTTTTCTAATGAAAATAATTCCAATTATTTTAAAATAATATAATGCTAATGTCTGACAACAATATTTAGAAATTTAATCAATCATTTGACGACAATAATTAAAATATAAGTAATCCATACTCAATACATAATTAACATATAAATCATGATTTTTGCAAACATTCAATGATTAAATAACAATTGCTTCTAGAAGATCCAAGTAAAACAATTCAGGAATATATTATAAAAATAATAATAGTAATAATAATAATAATACTAATGCAGTGGCTGCCAAGAAATTCCGAAATCCATAATATTTAAAGTATTTGATTCACTAAATAACAGTTAAATAATTAGAACTCTATAAGCTTTGAAACATGGATAATTACAATATCTTAAAACCCATATTATTTAAATATAATATCATGAATGGTTTTATAATAAAACCCAAAGTAATTAAATAATTATGTATATGTATATCGGAAATCCAAAAAATTTGCATATACATATATGTACATATTTATATGTGGTGTACTTACCTGGAGATCCCAAAAATCTAACTCCCACTCGAAAACAAGATCAATCCTTCTTGAACAACCCTAAAAGCATAATCAAAATCTAATAGCTCAAAACAATAATTTAACACAACCCAAAACATGGATCAAAACCTATGCCAAAATTTAAAGACTCACTTTCTACTCTATCTAATACTAAACATCTAATCACAAGATAACTTAGCCATACCATAGCCAAAAATCATGTTTCAAAGAAAATGACATTTCAACAAACACCTTGTGGGCATAACCAAAACTAAGCAATTAGCCAAGTAGACAAATAAGACACATGTTATTCAATACAAACTAATATCCTTTACTAGCAAAACAAATAAGAACTAAAAAATATAATATGCTAGCATAATCTCTTTTTACCCACAAGCTAGGCAACCTAATTGGCAAGAACAAGAAAAATTCAAACAAAAGGCTTACAAGGTTGGATGGCGAAAATTAGGCAGACAACAAGCCCTTGAGGCCGCTCCTAGCTCCATGGCATGCAAGGGAAAAAGTCTATGATTTTCATCGGCTCACCAAGCAAGGGAGGCACAAAGGAAGATAGATGAAGTTTTTTGACCGCCGAATCACTTTTTTGAAGCTCCACACCCAAGGCGATGGCATGGCTAATGGTGAGGTTGACGGTGAGGCTAAGGAATAGGGAGTTCCGGTTAGTGAAGAAACAAATGGAAGAGAAGGCTCATGGCTTTATCAAAGAAGATAGAGAGGTTTCACGGGCTAAAGAATGGGAAAATAAAAGCAACCGTTTTTTTTCCTTATTTAATGGAGGTAGGGGGGAGGGGTTTTAAGATAGGTGGGGTCCACAAGATCGATGGAGAAAACTTTTAACTGCTTTGGATGCTAGAAACCCTATATCCTATATATCTAGTTGTTGACAAGCTTCTTGTCCTAAGTCTTGGGTTCAAAACTAAAAGAAGATATACAATGAACCCCTATATGATGGAAAGAAACCAAATAAAAGGACAAAAAAATAAATTTAATTTTTTATTATATCCTACATGTTTCCATCCTGACTTCCTTCCCCTTTTTTAATAAAATTAATTATCATGTGACCGAGAGGATAAGGTGGGCCAATTCACCAAACAAGAAGATAATAGCATGATATGATAATTTATCCTATTTTGTTGTCTTTATCATGTCTACCAAACAGACCCTATATAAGGTTCAAACTGATCAGCTTATCTTACACTCACATTGTGTGAGTGGTGAGGTTGTTACCCAAAGTTAAGGACATGTTCTTGCATGGTGTGAGCTTTTCACTTGATACTTGGGAAGCTTGTGTCAACAGGATGAGAGCTCACCTCCGGTGCAAGCATGACCTCAACCTTGAGTGAGCTTCATCCAGTGTTGCCATTGAGGAAGGCCTAGATATATTTATCATTTTATCATATTTTGGACTCAAATAATTCAAAAATTAGAATACTTCAAAGATAACAATTTGGAGAGACTCTTCAAGAACGAATAGGATATGAGGACTGGATATGAGCTTGTAGGAAAGGATATGGGAATGATAAGCTCATATCCTACCTTATGTTTGATGTGCACCAAATAAACATCAGATAGTATTTTGTTATTCTATTTTATGTTTGAAGTGGACCAGATAATGGCATAATATGATATAAATTGTATATAAATAGACATAATTAATTACATATTTTTTAAAAATAGACTTTTTTTCTCTTAATGATTACTTATCGGTATATTTACCACTTTGGATGCGAGAAATCCTATTTAAATAGTGAAAGGTGTGTCATATCTAGTTGTTGACAAGAAGCTTCTTGTCATATGCCTCAGGTTTGACAATAAAAAGGACGAATACGATGATACTTTAGGAAGGGAAACCAAGTAAAAAAGGTAAAAAAATAAATTTAATTTTTTTTCTATCCTATTCTTTACGTTTCTATTTTATTTTGTGGTTAGTAAGATAAAGTGGGTTAATAAATAAGGCTATCATATTCTACTGGCTCATAATAGCATGATATGATAGTTATGATAGTTTATTTTATCCTATCGTCCTTAGCAAATTCACCAAATTAACCAAAGTGATTTATAGATGCGGTGTTATTTTATTTTAAAACAATTTATATGAATACATGACAAATAAATTAAAATAAAATAAACAATCAAGTTAAATATAGACAATTTGTTTTGTCGTGGGCAAAGGAACCAATTTAAAACTTGAAATTCTAAAATTATTTGGGATTAAATTTTTTTTTATAGAATTTAATAAATTCTTAACTTAATTAATATTAATTATAAATATTTTTACTAGCAGGAGTTGATCCAAATAATATAAGTTTGGGATTTGGAGAAGCCTACACCTTTATAGAGGGTTTAGTACTTCACTCATGTGAGTTTGTGACTCTTATTAGGAAGTTGATGGTCCAAGAAAAAAAAATTAATTTTTTATTTGTTCATCATAATGTTTTAAAAATAATTAAATATACATATAAATAAAAATTAAGGATAACCTTCGATATTTGGTCGGTACCCTGAGGTGCCCCACCAAACATGGTTGACAAGATAACTAATGCTAAAAGGAAACCTAGCTTACACACAAGAGTATGTTGGGAGGAGCTTTAACCTCTAGTCATTTTACATAAGTAACAACGGAATTCATACTACTTAGATAAAAGGTTGAAGAGCAACAAAGTTTATAAACTTGCTACCCATATGTCTTCCAAAAGATAACTCTAAAAAATTTCCTTAAAACTTTATTGACTAGACTAAAATAGCTTATTTTCTCTTGTTAGTTCCACCGGTGTGGATTGTAGGTTTAGGGAACACTCAAACACTTATAAAAATCTAACACAAACCAAAAACAAAAAGGAGACACATAAAATTGGTAATTCAGTTTGGCGTCAACTCGTATAAGTCTAGGGGGCCAAGTCCGGAGATGAACAATACACTAAAAGAGGTGAAAATACATAAGTACAAAACTTTTCACTCAACCTCTCAAAGGTAGATAATAAACCTTACTAGATTCTCTAAAGCCCACTCAAGCTATTGCTTAGCTCCTCAGCATAATCTCAGTGCAAGGTTGCTTGTATAGACGCCTCGGCGTCTCAAATATAACACATACCTCTTTTAGAATATTCGTAGCTACTAACCTTTAGAATCTTCCTAAATTAGCTGTTGCAACTCCTATTGTAATCGAACTTACAACATGGCAGTCACTGCTAACTTGACTGAGTTCTGATTCCGTTGCGAAAGTGACCTTAAGACCCATCCACCTCCTGGTCATGTTTAGACCGACTCGACTTAGCCAGATTTCCTGATCCTGACTACTAGCAACTAGCCTACCTCCTTAGCTCCTCATTAAGCAGTTCACTCACAAGGGGCTCATGACTTCGTGCGTCTTCACGAAATTTTCCAAACTTGATCTTCAATTCACCCAAGTTTGGTCTTCAAATCTTCCTAAGAATAGTTCTTCAATTAAGCATGACAATCATACCAACAATAGGTATCTCTCCAACTTAGCATGTTTTCAATCATACTTTTAATAGTCTTCGATCATACTATTAAGGTTCTTTAAATCATACCTTCAATGGATCTTAAAATCATACCAACAAAGGTATGTTTTCAATTAAGTAACTCTTCAATCATTGATAAGTATTTCTTTAATTAGCATCCATCCATATTTGGTCTTCAATCAAATCTCCTAAATATGGTCTTGATAAAATCTTGTCAAAAATAGCTCTACCAAGATCTCCCAAGATATTTGCCTCCAAGCCAAGAACATTTGCCATGTCACCAAGTAGGGATGGCAAAAACCGAATCGACCATTGGTTTCCGACCTAATCCGCTCCGAACGGGGCGGCTTTGGGTGGGGTGGGGCGGGTTTGGTTTTTTCATGCCCCATCCCGCTATTAATTTAACTTATTATAAATATTATATAGTGTAGGGGTAAATGAAATTTTTTTAAAAAATTTCACTAAATTTCTTATGGGCTTGTTTATATAAGTATATGTTTTTATAAAAAAATCTATTTTAAAAATATTTTTAGGAATTTTAGTTACTTAGTTGTAACTATGAGCGGGCCAAGACGGGGCGGATTGGCAGTTTATGAAAAAAAGGTGGGGGTAGGGGGATGGGTAAAGGCGTGCCCCACCCGTCCTGCTTCATTGCCATCGGGGGCGGGGATGGTAGAGGCGTGCCCCGCCCCCACCCCGCTCCATTGCCATCCCTAACACCAAGCTATCCAGGTTATCATCTATGCCATGTTACCATGGATGACACATCATGTTGTACCCTATCCTGATTTAGATCTCGAGCCTATTTAGATTTTTTATGCTTGCATTAGGGCTAAAAGGGTCATTTAGCAATAGTTGCATTTTTGCATGTTTGCATGGTAGCTTTTATATGAGAAACCGGGGGCAATTCCGTCATTTGGATCTATTTTCTATTTCTCTATTAGTAGGGCAATTAGGTCATTTCTTATTTATAAAAAAAAAGAAGAGAAAGAAAGAGAGAAAGCCAAACCTGTCTCCTTCTTCTTCATTTCTTTTTCTTCTTCGTTTCTTGTTCTGCCAACCACAACATTAGAAGAAATTTTTTTCCCGGCGGGCATTTCCGGTGAACTAAAATACCAAACTTCTTTCTCCTCCACTCTTAAACTCGGTAAGCCTTAGATCTAATGTTTTTATTTAGTATTTCTCCCGTATTTTTTGTTTTTAGAATTTTTTTTTTTTAAACTTTGATCTCTCCATGGATTTGGTGGTTTATATGCTCAAATTGAAGCCCAATGATTTGTGATTCATGTATGAGAATGTGGTTGAAGAAATTTCTTGATTTAGTGTTGTAAATTTGAAGAAAAACCATAGCATAAGGTCCGGGTTTACTGTAGCAAACCCGAAGTTACTGTAGTACTTGAAATTTTGAGCCTTTTCGGGTTCTTCCTTGGTTCAAATTGAAGCCCTTCTTGCTCCTGAACTCTTTGGAACTAGGTTTACTTCATTCTGATGTCATTTGGGTCCAAAATGACGTTTTGCCTCAAAACCCTAAGGTTTCGTAGTCGACTTGTATAATTGCAATTGCATGCATTCCTTTTAGCTTTCATTCTTGTGTTCATTAGTATTTGGATTCCCTGCTTGTATCTAGGTGGTGAAACATCCTCCAATGGGGAAGAAACTCGTTGATCAATGAGCGCGTCTCGAGACGAGATGACTAGTTCTGTGAGTGGTTTAATTTGTAAATGCATAGATTTAACAACCAAGAGTATTACAGTATTTCCTTATGTGTTTTATAACATAAATTTGATGCATTGGAGTTCATTTAATATATATATATATATATATATATATGTTGTGAGTATGAATATATTTGAAATGTCTAAACCTAGAATACTTACATGTATTCATTTTGGAATAAACATGTTTACATGTGTAAGTATGTTATTTGCAAATGGAATAAGGGTTGATGCACATTTCCGTATTTAAACATTGTTAGATGGTTTCCTTAAGTTGGAAATTGGAAAGAATTTTATTCTTGTATTTGATTTTTTATGGTAACTACGGACTTTAGTCCGACAATGCAGTGTGGGGTTCCACGATCCGGCCTAATGGGAGGCGGCATGGTTAACCCTGTGTTTACCCTGGTCAAGAGGTGCACGGAGCCATTGACAGGGGTTCTTTTTTTGAGAAACCCGGGGTTAACACAAGGGAATCTCAGTGGCCAACACCAAGGAAAGGGCAACATTATTTTTTTTAGGTTTTAAAACATCTTGGTGGTCCCATAGCTAGCCGCGACCACGATTAGCTTGGGAATTGTTTGAGGCCAACCCTTATTTTTATTTAAAAACTCTGTTTAATGTGTTGGAAAGGTTACTTGCTTATTCTATTGTCAAGCATTGTGTTATTTGTTAACCTGTTGAATATTTGAAATTTTTTTTTATATGTTAATATTATTGTGGCAAATAAAAATTTGAAATACTTTATCTCTCTGTTATATCTATGTTGTCACCACTCACTGAGTAACACGTGTTACTCACCACTCTCCTTTCTTCTTTCTCAGACTGCGACGTTGGACTGGGTTGTGCTGTGCAGGCAGTAGAGTGATTTGTCTGTTCTCCTTGTCTAGGTTTGTTATAGTGTGCATGTAAATTTTATGGATCCACTAGACTTGACTATTATGTATTGTTCTTATATTTGTACCTTTTGGATTGTAACTGGAAACCCTGGTCTGTATTTTCTGCGATGTTCTTTTGTATTTAGGGTCCTTGGTGTGAGGGAACCCTATTATGTTTTCATTGTTGATATTGTTCCATGTTCTAGTAACTGTATTAGCAGGTTTGTGTTGAGCCTTACGGCAACTTGAAGGTGGGGGTCATTGTGGGACCCACTTCTTGTTGTCGTGGCGGTTGCCACGTGCCCGGCTAGGTTCGGGGCATGACACATCACCTTGACTTGGTGTCAAATCATACCAATTAAAGTGTGTTTTACACTAACACCTTTAAATAATGTTTTGACCCCAAGAATGGTTTCACTAGGAGAATATGGTAATATTACAAATGTATGTCTTTAGTTATTGAGATCAGGGACGGAACTAGAAAATTTTTAAAAAGGGATCAATATATATATATGGGAAAACATCATCTAGGGACGTCCCTAGATTTCAAATCTAGGGATATTTTTAAATCTAAGCCGTTGGATCATCATCCGATGGTTGATTGATTATATGAACACTGTACACCTTTTTACTATTCATGATCAATGTATAACACTGTAGAACGCGGTTTCTACTGTTCATAATGATAAGAGCCATCAGATTTTCATCCGATGGCTACTATGGACATCCCTAGATTTGAAATCTAGGGACGTCCCTAGATGATGGGTTCTATATATATATATATATCTAAAGAGAACTACATATCATTCTAAAAGACAAGTAAAAAAGTGAATTAGACAAATATTACTTCAATTGTGTTTCAACAGGAGGGCACAAGGGTTGTTCCGGCATGGGTTTGTTGATGTGTACATTGGTTTGTTGACATGGACGTTGCCCTTCCACAACTCTCCACGTCGATTTTCCATGTAGGCTACTTATCCACGTGTCCTCCCCTCCATGACACGTAAGCGCCGGCTTGGAAAACCCTCTTTCTTCTTCTCTCCCCCGAGAGCTCCTCCGTCATTCCTCATTTTCTACCCTAATCTTTGTTGCTGAATTTGCGAGATCCTCTCCAAATCCACCGCCAATAACCCTATTCTTGTCAGCGTCGGCACAACCGACATCGCGCACAACTTGACCCGCACTTTGAAGCTACAAAACCCTAATGTCCTTCCTCCTGAGCTTCAAGGTGTGAAGACGGTGAGCATTGAGAAGGGGAATGAAGGGAATTGGGAGGAAATGGTAAGGAATTCAGAGGGGAAAGGTTTGGTGTTGACTGTGGGGGATCTGAAGGGATTGGTGGAAGATGAGGGGAGCAGCAGTAGCCTCGTGGCGGCGGTGATGAAGGTGGTAGCTAAACAGAAGGTTGCGGCTGGGTGTTTGAGATGTATATGAAGTTGTTATCATTGCATCCTTCTCTTAATAAAGCTTGGAACTTGTTGCTATTTCCCATTACTTCATTGAAGAATGGGATTGGGAGCTTCAACACCATACCTCAAAGGTGAGTTAATTTCTCTCTTTTCCCCTTGTTTGATTGCTTCTTGTTTGTGTGTAGAGATTGAATGATTATGGTTGTGCATGGGTGTGAAAGATGGAGTGCTATCCTTGATTGGAGCTCACCGGTGGATCGGCAGAGATTAGGGCAGAGGGTGAAGAATGGGGAAGGAGCTCTAGGGGAGAGAAGAAGAATTTTCCATCTGGTGCTTACGTGGCGTGGAGGGGAGGACACGTAAATAAGTAGCCTACCTGGAAAGTCCACATGAGCAGTTCACGTGGAAAGGCAACTTGCATGTCCACAAATCGGTGTATACATCACCAAACTCATGCCGGAACAGCCCTTGTGTCCTCCAATTGAAACAAAATTAAAGTAATGTGCTTACTTTGTTACAAATTGAAATTAAGTGCTTAAGTTGCAACACAGGCAAAGTTAAATACCCACCCAAAAAAATTACCCGATGAAGGAGCATAAGTAAACAACATCACTTGCTAAGTTGATTGAGCTTATTACTGTCTATCTTTACCTCTCTTTTGTTAGGTAACTACGTGTATTTTGTTTTTATTTTTCCTGCTTTTGCAATCAATTTTTTAATTATTTTTTATAGTTAAATTTAGTATTTTTTACCTGTCTTAGGTTTTCTATAATATATTCTTGGTTCACATACTGTGTTTTTTCTGTCAAAAAAAAAAAAAAATCCATGAGATGAGCCACAAAATGATCTTGTAAATAGATCTTTCATTCAAATGTAGAATTCTCATTTTATTGAAAAATAATTATAAAAAAGTCAATACAATCTCGTGAAGAAAGCAAATCTATGGGTAGCTTTTTAATTGATAAAGTTAATAAATCAATGTCATTAATAAAATAATTAAAAAATAATTATTTTTACAACAAGAGAACGATTACTTCTCTATTAAATTATTGGTTTAAAGTTCAACTTTTTTTTTTTAATAATAATTGAGGGTTATGATTTATTTATATTTATAAAAAAAAATAAGTCAGAAATAATCCATGTATAACTAAAGAAAACATAAATATCTGTTTTTTAAAAAAAATCCTGGTTCTGATCATCTTCACTTCAATGAGGAGTGTCATGAAGATGAGGAGTGTCATGAAGCTTTCCAAATGAAGATAAAAGTAAAGCTTCATTTTTAATTAAAAAACTCCCCATCAATCACTTATTCATTGGACATATAAATTACATTAAACTAACCTAGAAAATATATTTTTTAAATAAATTTAATATAAATACGGTTTTATTTTCATAAAATCATTTTTTTATCTGGCAAAATTTAGCCATTAATCAGGCTCAAAATTAATAAATAATTGAAAATATATATATATATAAATAAATGTATAAATTAATTCCAGAATCCGGATACTTCCTAAAGACTTCAGACACTGCGCTGCACAGTGACTAGCAAAGGTCGACGATGAAGGACCCCTTCGAAGCGGCGGTGGAGGAGCAGGACTCGCCGCCGGAGTCCCCGATCCCACCGGACGATGAGATCGCTGTCCCCGCCGAAGGAGAAGAAGACGAGACCGATGCTCGGTCGTTGCCCGAAGCCCCTTCGTCTGCACCTCCTCCGGCTACTGCCGGTCCAGGTGGAGGAAGCCGTGGGAAGGAGGAAGAAGAAGAGGAGGAGGAGGAGAACATGGGCGTAGAGCTCGGCAAGCTCCCCTCTTCCGGCGATCCTGACAAGATGGCCATGATGCAGTGGGTCTTGGATTCTCTAATCCCTTCTTTTTTTTAAAAAAAAAGAAAAGAAAAAAAATTCCATGTTTTTTTTTTCTTTTCACTTAAATTTCTTTGTTTTTTGAAATGTATTGAAACAATTTGATGTAAAAATTTGCTTCTTTGTGCTTGTTTTGCTATGAATTTAATGAATTTCTTGATTGTGTTGTTAATTTGATTGCAGGTCAATCCTTGCGCAGTTCACTGAGGATCAGATGAGTAGGTATGAATCCTTCAGAAGGTCAGGGTTTCAGAAATCCAACATGAAAAGGGTATGCTCCACTGGAACTCACTCCTCTGCCAGTGTATATAATTGTGTGTCTTAAAAGTTGAATTTTTTTGCATTTGAAATCCGGATTATTATTGTGAACATTGCTTCTTTTTTTCCTAAGGCTGGAGATTTTAACATTGGATTTATTGAGACATGGGGTGTTTATACTTCTGATCATGAAGGAAGAACTGTTAATAAGATGTTTGTGTGTTGAGACTATGCAATAGGAGGACAATGCTTTTAATGGATGGGACAACAAGATAAATGATTATTAGCTTATATTTTCAAAGTTTTTAGAGGAATTGTGTTATATGAGTAAACCATGCTCGATTGCTAGTTTCTAGAAAAGCCATCACTGTTGAAATTTAAAATAATAAAGTAAATAAATAATAAATAAAAAGTTTTATAACATGATAATATTATTCTCAACTCCACCTCATTTCTATTGCATGTTCAATTTGAGGGGACATGTTAGAAACAATGTTGTTTAGGGTGCAAGGCGCACTCGAGACACTATGACCCTTATATCGCTTGCGTGTGCTGGATCGAAGTAAGGTGCACGCACATAAAGAATATATATATATATATATATATGTATATATATTATGTTATATGTTAGACAAACAGAAAGCTTAGAGGCTTAAACCCTAATATTTACAAACTCTAAGTCTTATCCTAAAGTCGGAATTTTATTTCTAAAATCATAAGTGACTAATAATCATCATCATTAATGTCAACCTCTAAATTCATGTTTTCATCTTCTTTTTCTTGTTCAGAATCATAGCCATCTACATCATGCTCTTTTTCTTTGTCATCTTCCTCTTCAAATTAGAAGACAGTCATACTTCTGTTGTTAATATATTTATTACTTAGTTATTAGACTCTATTCTCTTAATAGACTTAGAGACTTTTGAAATATCAATACCTAGTAAACTATGGCTCTTTTAGAGAAATTATTACTATTTAAGATCTTAAATTTAATGAGAACATTTAGAGCAGGGTATGCTTTGACTTTTATGTGAAAATTAATACCAATTCTTTTTTAAAAAAGGAAACAATAGAAGACCAACAGTTTTTCAATCAGGTGTGTGTTATTTTTATTTTTTTTTTGTGCGCTTTGACCTTCAAAAAAAGGCACAAAAAAGCACAAAAAACCCTTGCTTGACTAAAGTTGCCTCACCTTAGACCCTTAGAGGAACTAAGGAGGTTTAGCGATTTGCTTGGGTGCCTAGGCGTGTGCCTCAATAACACTGGTTAGAAATGGTTTAATGTGAGAAATATCTCACAATTTGGATTCTAGATTGTCAAAATTTTATAGTTAAAATATCTTATCTTTTTAGTTTCTGTGTTATGTGTCTATATATTTGAGAATTCCAATGTAAAATGTGTGGATTTGAGATTAATAAAATTGTCTCATAAAGCTTATTTATTTATTTATTTTATTATTTTAAATTTCATCAATCACAGATTCACAATGCATGTGGGTAAAATTATCTACTAGGATGAAAATATAGGTATAGCTACTTGATAATTGAAAGTTAATGGAGAACCACAAAAAGAAGTTTAGTTATTAGATAATAACAAAAAAGATTATGAGAAGAGTTGATCTACTTTCTTAGTGAATATAGATTATTTGGTAGAAAAGAGCTATGACTTGGCATGGATATAATGAATGTAATTTTAATGATTTTCAATTTTTAGTCATAAAATTGTTTAAATCAAATAGCTTTGTGTCGACAAGAAAGCTTTAACATCTGAGGAGTGGGCCAGATAAGGGCTCACTAGTTGCTGGATCACTGGATTGTTAGTGTGGATGCCATCATTTTGTCCAATAAATTTATCTGCTTATTCTTGTAGCATTTGCTTATAAGCTTCCTTCCCTTGCGTATATATTAGAACATTTTTATATAAAAGTCAATTTTTACTTCAAACAACTTAAATCTTTGCGATAGAGATGCTTAGATACAACTTATCAATCTGCATATTCTTAGCAATCTTTCTCAATATTGAAAGAAATTTTAATTATTTTTTCCATCTTTGATAGTATTGAGTTGGATATTAATACAGTACAAATGGTTTTTTCTTTATGCATTGATGTTTGGTGCCTCTACATGTTTCTGTTAACATTTAATTGGTCTCCTCTCATACATAACATTGCTTTTTGAATTACAGCTATTAGCAAGCATCGTAGGAAGTCAAAAAATTTCTGTACCCATGACTATTGTTGTCTCGGGAATAGCAAAAATGTTTGTGGGGGAACTGATTGAGACCGGTGAGTTACCCTTTTGCCAAAGTTTTTATGATTGTATGCATGCTAATTCTAGGTTCTCTCTCTTTATCAGTCTAGAATGTAATCAAGTTTGAAGACAACTAAAATGAATGCGGGCCTCAAAACTCTTGGGATAGTCACATGTCTTTGTTATTTGTTATTGTGCTATTACTTTGAATCCTTTTACCTATTTTCAAAACAAATAGTCTTAAGAAATCCTTGCATCAATTCTGCACACAATTATTGAGGAACTGGTGCAGGCTTTAATGGTTAGGATGGACCCATAAGCATATTGAAACCCCAACCTTTAGATTCACTATACCTAACTTTGGATAGACAAAGGACAGCTCACAATCATTGCACATCATATGATATTTACTAAAGTGACAAGTGGATAGTGCTGTGATATCCCACTCCATCAGAGTAGATTGTTGGCTCTGTTGTTTGATTGATAGTAAGTCCTTTTTCTCCCTCAGAGCAGATTGTCTTAATTGGCCATGTTGTGCTGTGATGATTTCACACTTCTTTCTTGCAATTATTTTTGATAAGACGTGCAAGGTAACTAATGATTCTGTCAAAGTATGCACTTAATTCTTGCCTATGGCTATCAATTTATTCCTAGTAAACTCTTCTCGTATGGAATTTGTCAAGCTTGAAGAATTAGGAATTTTTAATCCTAGAGTTTATGAGATGGATGGTCTCTTATAATTCTAATGTAGCCTAGAGGTTTAATGAGCATTTCCTAATTGATCAGTATGATGAGAATACATGTTTTCAAAGGTTACTACTCAGGTTTTCATCAATAAGCTTATCATATTATCACTTACAAAGCTACATATTTCTCCAAAAAGAAAAGAAGGAAATATCTGAAAGCAGTTTTTTTCCCCTTGGTCTTTCGCCCCACTCACTCCTCTATCCTATTGCAGATATTCCTCTTTTAACATACTTATATATGTTGCAGCCAGGATAGTTATGACAGAGAGAGGAGATATGGGACCCATCAGGCCATGTCATATCCGAGAAGCATACAGAAGACTGAGGCTTGAAGGGAAAATACCCAAACGATCAGTGCCAAGACTTTTCCGATGAGTTTAAAGCTGGCTATCAGGTAAGTTTCAGCTTTTTTTTCCTAAAATTGCTATTTGTGTAACATAATTTTGGATAACTCAAAGATTAAATCAGTTTCATCTGCCTTTTTAATTTGCTATTCTTTTTATGGTAAATTCTCACTTAACCATTGGTTATTATGATTAGATTTATATTTCTACTCCCTTTGCTCTTCATCCATTCTCATAGACAGCATTCTTTATGGGTCAAAATTGTTTGTCAAGGCATCAATGCTTGTTCTTTTTATATGTTTGTCTTCTTCACGAGAACATGCAGCCTTAATAATCTAATTGAGTGACAAAACCCAAATATTTATATTTACTTGACTGTAAAAAAAAATCACAGTTCAGATTGCGCCCCATGTTCCAAATTTGTCACACTTACATTCAAGTATACAATGAAAGTGCGATCAATATATATATATATGATTTCTGATCAACTTGCTACTTGTTTAACCCACATTGATTGCATAAATTAATGCTCACAATGAATATTTCAGACTAGTATAAAATACTGAATCACTTCACCTACTGCCATTACATAGATGCTTTTATCAGAGTGCTTGATCAAACTGTATCTGAACCATTTTTGTGGAAATTGAGAAAAGAACTTAACTTTTTTGCAATCTTACTTTCTTATTCTTAACTCGTTGGTTTTTCTGCATTTGTTTTGTAGTGCTCAAGGATTTGGTGTTAAGAAGGATACTTGTAATGTCTTCAGAGCAAGGTCATATAACTTATGTAACAATGTATTACCAAGAGGCAGGGTGTGACACTCCAGAACACTTGATTGGGTTCAAGTGCAGGTTAACTTTGATGTATTACTGTCATCATATTTTTCTTTATAAGCCTTTGGAAAAAAAATTTTATTAATTCCTTGCCTTGCCTTGCCGAGTCGGGTCGGGCCGGGCAGACCTTGTGCTCAACTGAGGCCCGAATGTATAATACCATTCTGATTTTTGATACATAAAGCCGGTAAATATGCTGTTTAAGCTCTCAAGACAGGTTGTCCAATCCTATTGGCCTCCAACAATGGCCGTATGGAGCACAGTGATTTTTGGACAAGAAGTTTGATCCAGATTCGCTAGAAAATTTGCACAAGTTAATCTCATGAAGATGACCTTCCTTAAACAACACCAACTCAATATGCACATTGAACACTGACGTAATGCGGCTAAAGTAATCACTTGGCAATTGGCATCGCTACTATTAATGAGAGACTTTGTTGTGGGGTGGGGTATATGCATACAATAAAAGACCTTTGTGGATTGGTTTTTAATTTTATTATATTTTAGATTTTGGCCTTTTGTGTATATATATGCCTACAAAAGTGGGCAATTAATTATGTGCACTATGCAATTCAATTTTTATTTTATTTTATTATTATTTTTATTTAACTTGGTGTCCTCTTAAAACCAGCTAGTTTGTCTTTTACATATTTATATATTTCAAAACAAATAAACATAAATTATATTATTGTAGGCAATTATTGGAATCCCTTACAATTTTTTTACTAATTCATCTTATTTTAAATTCAAATTTGCATAAATTTGGGTAAAAAATTACTCAAAAAGATTCATGTTTTTCTTTTTATTTTTAATTAAAATTTTGCAAATTGGGGAGTTAAAAAAAAATAAAAAAATGTTGGGGAGTTGTATGATAAAAAACCTCAGTTTTATAATAATAAATTAATAGCACAGTGAATGCCTTTATTTTGTTTTCCCTCTTCGGACTAAAGCTCTATAATCATCGTGTGCTTCCCCAAAGACTTTCCCTTCCGCATAGACGATCTCAAGGTCGCGGGAATCCAAAGAACTCGAATTTGGCAGCGATCCAAGGTCAATCCCCTTACTTGATGTGTTTTTGTTGTTTTTTGTTGAACTATTTTGTCGAATTTCCTCGAATTCCTTGTTCTTATGATCCATAACGTCGCTGTCACGGTTTAGTTTAGAGATTTCGATGCAAGTTTCTTGTTTTTGTCTTGATTTTTAGGGTTTTGATTGGATTTTGTGTTTTTTTGTATTGGGTTTAGTTGTTGGGAATTGAAATTTGAATCAGAAGTGTTCAATGGATTAATTAGTGAGTTCTTGGTGAATTTGATGATTGAGATTAAGAGGAATATTTGCGTGTAATTTCTTTCTTGTGAGTTCTTTTGGCGTGTAGTGAAGTCGAAAGATGAACGCTTTTCAATTGGAGATGTAAGCTAAATAGGTGTTATATGAGATAAAAATTTTAGCTTTGTCATTAAGGATCAAGTGAAAATGGACCAGATTCCCTGAGAAAATTAATAAACTAGGGATGATGGGAGGTTAATATAGTAGCAGAAGAATATTTAGTTAATTATATTTTTTTAGCTGTGAGTTTATCTGGTCTTCTTGGAATTTTTAGTTGTTATCCTCTGTATGATACTTCTCAATTGAAAATTCAAGTCCTGAGGAGATTATTATGTATGAGGAATAAAGGCCAATAAATATTAAGGAGTCAAGCGCAAATTATCAATCTTTCTAGTTGATTAATTAATGGATAGTGATGCCAGGTTACTTTAGTAGCCGCAAGATATATATATGTAATTGATGTCCGAATGACAAGAATATTGCTTATGTTTTTTTTTTTTTTGGTTATTATTATTATTATTATTATTATTTAGTTTATTTATTGTTTTGCTTCTTTCTCATGCTAGGGCTTGTTGACAAAAAAAATTTAATAGTTATCTATGCCAATATGGTATTACATACAGTGTACACTGGATAAAATTATGTAATTTATGATCAAGGAGTTGATTGAGAATGGACCATTTATTTGAGGTAATAAGTTTGCAAATTGAAATGAGGACTGAAGTGTTACTTAATAGGCCCATAATATTATTTAATATCCAATTAAGAAGCTTCAGGATATATGTGAGGAATTATATATCTGTGGGCATTTTGGTCACTGAGGAAATCAACCTCCATCTGGGAATGAATGCGCTCTTAGGACAAAAAAAGAGGCTCTTAGCCTTTCGGACTTGCCAGTATAATGGGGTAGGAACTGGCAGACCGCTGAAATTTTCAATTGAGAGGATTAAGAGATACTTTAAATGGCAATTTGAAAATTTTGGGCTACTTGATGTTTGGCTGAAATTTTTGTTCATCATATTAGTAGTTATGAGAACCACAAGGTAGGTGAGAAACTTTCAATTAGAGGGGGCGTATGAATCTGTGTGACAGCTCACTTTTTACTTGTTTATGTAGCAGCTCATATTATAATATCTAAGTCTTATAATTGTTCATTTCTTCATTTCAAGAAAAAAAAAATATTACTGCCATCCTCATGTCAATATTGAGTTGGTAAACCAAATAAGCTCCTTGAGAGATTGACTTAATGGTTTGATCCTGTCTGTAACGTAACCAAAATGAGTATATCTTGAGAGAATGACTTAATAGCGTGTGCCTTGATTTCCTTTTCATTCTTATCATAATTAGTAAATATGACATGATAGCTTCTCTTAAGAATTACTAGAAGTAAGGCAACCTTTGATTGTTAATCTTACTAAATACTATTCTTTAAGTGAATTTTTTTGCTCCCTTTGCTTTAACTTATGTGTTCTTTCTATTTTAATTTTCTCAAGGTGAGAGGAAGGCAAGGATATCAAAAACTATTACGTAAACTAGATGAGTTGTATGCAGTCGTTACCTACAATAACTGAAGAAAAGCACGATTGAATGTCGCTTTTTCTTTCCAAATCAAATCTAGGCCTATCATTGCAATACATAAGTCAGCTTCATGGATGATATTTATGGAAAATTAGATATTCATCCACAACACTTTCAAGCCTCAAAAGCAACTGATGATTGTCTCCCAGAAAAACACCAGATGACTGATTATTCATTAAGGTTTGATTTTATCTTTGGGAATGTTAAATGATTAAAATATTTCCTTTCTATCATCCCTTTATTACTGTATAAGTAGTGCAAACTTTCTTAATACAGATAAAATCTTAATGCAGATCCTATAGCCATTCGTGGGTTGGAAGAAGAGTAATGGGTGCTGCATCCGTGTTGAACTTGTTTAGTATTTCACGACTTCCATGGGTGTATAACAGTAATGATGATGATAAGGTAAGGTTTATCTATGTGCTGTAACTATCTTCCTGTCTCTACTGATGCTAGACATGTTATATTACTGAGACGGTGGTTTCAACTTTACAGATTGTTATAACTAAAGCTGAATTAGAGTCCCTTCGATCAGAAATTTCTGATTCAGAGGAAAGAGAATCTCATTTGAAAGCACAGTAAGATTCATAAGATATTCCATGTTGTTTTTATTATCTTAAGTTCCAGAGACGAAGTGATGAACTTATGATGATCTTGTTTTTCTTTTTTTTTTTTTCCTTTTTTTTAAAAATGTTTTCTTCTTGCTGTGATAAAATGTGTTGTATCCATTGTCATGAAATGTTGAGAAGTTGATTTGTACAATTGTATGTTCAGTTGATACTAATGATGAAGAGTGCCTATAATCCATTTAGAGTTGTGTGTGGGGCTTTGAAACATACCTTTATCTCAGTCTTTTTATTAAGTCTTTGTTAATTTTAGCTGTTCTTTGCCTTCTTATCTTAGTTGGAATAGGTAAACAATGGCTTCAAAAGAAATTCTTATAGCTAATTCCTTTGTTTTTCTTAATTGGGCAATGCTTCCTTGCACATTTACAAGTAAGAGATTTCTCGGTACCATGTTTAATCTACTAATGATTTTTTTATTATTTTGCATTTCTAGGCTGGAACATGTTGATGAACTTCTGAAATCTGCTCGCCTTTCTGGTTACCTTTGCATGCGAACAGTAATTTCTATATAACTTGATCTCTATCATCTCACTTAATTTTGTCTAGCTTCCTCAGAATTCTTCTGAAAGCCATGGTTAATTGATACTTGTTGCATATTTCAGAGGTGGACAGAACTGCCTGGTGAACCACCTATAATAGATGATGCTGATGTTGATGATTGGCTTCCACGCTTTGTTGTACTTCAAGGGTCCTCTGTTTTCTATTATCTTAAATCCACTGGTAATGGCAACTTTTCTCTTATAAAGCCTTATTTAACATACTGGTAGAGCTTTTTCATCTATAATTGATGTCGGGAGCACCACATATCTTACATTGTAAACAAATTGAATCATTCTTCTTGGTTAAAAAAATAAGAGGACTTGATACTTTAATCACAACATAATCTTGGTGGCACTTCTGAAGACTTTCACAAATGTGAGTTTGTTTGAGGTTATTCATGCATCCCTTGGAAGCTCAATTAAGAAGCATTTTTCCGTTACAATCTTACCTGTTGCGTTTTTTTAACCTTGGATTGCCTGAACATTTCAATTTTTGGCTGTATGAGAATATGGAAAAGGTTGAGTTTATCTGTTTGTACACAAGATCAGGTGGTTTGTATCATGACCTTTTTTTTTGTACATGATGTGTTATTCTATCTGTCCTTTACTTATTGCTAGAACAGGATAAATCTCAACTTGGTGATTCAAAATATGTGTTGCAGATTTGAGTCCTCAAGACACTACATTATTATCTGATGTTTTGGAAGTAGGTCTGCTGCCAAGCTTCATGAAAGATGATCAAGAGGAGAGACATGCATTTTACATTTTGACTTGTCATGGTTTGCGATTTGAGTGTTCAAGTATTTCCAAAGTACAGGTGTGATCATCTTAATGCTGAGCTTTTTAACACTTATCTATTTAGTCAGTGGTCATTATTTTCCAACATTGTTATGCAAAACTATGTGCCACCTTTGAATTTCCTTGAGAGAATTTAGCTACTTGTCCAGTTCCTCTTAAAAATTGTGAATCATTTTTATTATATCATCATTGCACTTTGTGGAAGAAGAACACCACAAAGATTTTAATTGAAGTAGATTTTCATAGTCATGTTGTGAAAGAGGTATAACCTCAGTCTTACCGTTTGGTTACTTGGTCAAAGTCAGTTGAGTTATAGCTGAGGGCAAGATGTTCTTCGAAAATGTCTTCATGATCTTCAGTTCCATTTTCTTTAGTCTTATATTTTCTTGAACTGCTAATTCACATCTTGCATCATATTATGATCTGTGGAAACTGATGTACCGGTCTCTTTCACCCATGGAACTATTATAACTTATTTATTTATTGTTAATATTTTTTTTAGCAATTTAATTTCTGTTAAGCTTATTGTGTTAAACTTAGAGGAGCAGCAGTATGAGAACTATAGGAAACTGAGAAAGAAATATACAATAATGTCGATGTTTTCTCACATAATCTTTTAACATTTTGTATATTTTATCATCCAATGTGACTTATCAAATTATACTAATTTGGTAAAAGATTTATATTGATTGGATGTAAAATTAGTGGTTTGTTGGCAAGTTAATATGATTATTTTGCCTACCTTGTTGATTTTATGTCTCTTGTTTCAGGTGGAATCATGGTTAGCAGCTCTGCAAAAGGATTGCAACCTGGAATCTGATTCAACTGTCAACAAACAAGTATAGATAATGGGAAATTTCTGTAAATATTAGTGTTGTAAATAATAAAAAAAAATACAGTGAAAAGTTTGATTGGAACTGATTGGATTTCATGTGTGATTATTGGAGTATTTTGTGAATATTATATCATGCTTTCAACCCAAATATATATATATATATATATATATATATGAGGATCAATCCTCTATGCACGTTCACAGATTTTTGGATCATGGATTCTCGATCCAACGGCTCTGACACTATTTAATGGGAAAAGTGTTCATCTGCATTTACGAAAGCAAGAGTAAAGAAAAACGTGATGTACAAGAAAAACAAAAATTAAAAACTAATGAACTCATTAATCTAAGATTAACTCTCACTGTAGCTAAATGTTAGATTATCGAGTTCTCTCGTGGATGCCCATGCACGCCCACGAGAACCTTTTCTTTATATATATATATATATATATATGATAAATAGCACTGAGTTTGATTTCATTTCATTTTCATGAACATCTGTGGGTAAATATCTTGAGCGGATATTGTATTATGCTCAATTTTTATTTTAAGCATCAAATTTTAAATTGTATTATTTTGTTAATTTTAATTTAGTTTTATCAAGAAGGTACTGAGGGTGTTTGTTTGACGGGATTTAGAAATCAAAGGATTTGAAAATCCTTGGATTTGTGAAATTTTTTGTCTGTTTCAAAGAATTTCAATCTCCTTTGTATTTTTAAATCCAAAAGTCATGGGATTATGGAATTTGGTCAAAATGACCGAATTCCAAAATCCCATCTAAGAAATCCCTCGCATGATTTGCACGTGAGAGATTAACGTGTAAATATATATTAATTACTAATAATATTAATTACACTATAATTATATTTTATAAAATATTAAATAAAATATAATTACAATATTATTAATATTAGTAATATAATATATAATTGATATATTATATTATATTAATTATTTTAATAAATAAATAATATATTATATTTTATTGTAATAAATTAAGTATAATATTAATTATATTAATTACTAATAATATTAATTACACTATAATTATATTTTTATAAAATATTAAATAAAATACAATTACAATGTAATTAATATTAGTAATATAATATATCAATGATATATTATATTATATTAATTATTTAAATAAATAATTCATATATAATATTTTGCTATAGTAAGTTAAGTATATATTAATTTTATTAAATATTCATAATATTAATTACACTATAATTATATTTTATAAAATATTAAATATAATATAATTATAGTATAATTAATATTAGTAATATAGTATATAATTAATATTTTATATTATTTAAATTATTTTAATAAATAATTAATATATTATGTTTTATTATAATAAATTAAGTATATATTAATTATATTAATTACACTATATTAAATAAAATATAATTATAGTGTAATTAATATTAGTAATATAATATATAATTAATATATTATATTACTTAATAAAATCCAAATTTACCAATCCCTCCAACCAAACACAAAATTCTGTGATCCAACATTATAAATACATCCAACCAAACACTGGATTTGACTTTTCTGAATTTTCAAATACAAGGATTTATAAATACAAATCCACTGGATTTTCAACTACTTCCAACCAAACGCCCTAAGTTTTTAGAAGAAATTACTATTAGTGAGGTAATTCTGGCAGTTATGGTATTAAATTCGTTCTGAAAATTTTCTCGCCAAAAATTAGCTAAAGGACAGTACCCAATCAAGATAGTATTATATTGTGCACTGTGCATATTATCACACGTTCATTTGAAATAATTGTTTTTTATTTGATCTATAAATGCAGGTGTGGGTGTTTTTTTCCCCTAAAAATTCGATTTATTTTTTAAATATTTAATAGCAAAATGAAAAAAAATAATAGCAATAAATAAATAAATATTATTTAACTCACCGAAATGTTAAGTGACCAAAAAACATTGTAATTTTTTTTTCGCAAATAGTGCAAATTTTATTTATATTTCTCCCCATTTTCACTAATATAATCCGAAAACTCCAACGATTGAAAAGATGGGGTCAAAGACTCAAAGTGTGTCTAATTGTGTTGTGCTCTTGATAATATAATTTATTTATAATTTTTTAAAGTTTTGAGGACTTAATGTGCCAAAATTTCATGGAGGGACTAATAAAACAAACAAAAGATAACTAATAACTTTATTCAGATTGACATTTCCCACCATCTCGGATCCAAAATGACATAAACACCCTTTATTGTTCTGTTCTTTAGGAAAACGGTAAGGGTATTATAGTCATTTAAGTTGAGATCTTTCCAACGCCAACTGCTCCATGAGACCGTTCTTTATGAAAGTGGATCAGATTCTTGGAAACCCTAGCATAGCCATTGAGAGAAGAGATCGAAGATGAGCTCCCTGATCTGCAGGTCCTCTGCGAGGGCGTTGAGATCGTTCTTCGTAGCTCCCAGGAGCACTCCTCTCTTCTTTGGTGAGTTTTCACGCTGTATTTTGGACTGGATCTCTCGTTTTTTTAGCTAGATTTGGATATATATATGTATGTTTGTGTTTCTGAGATTTGTATTTGTTTATGTTTTCCAGTCATCCTGTGGACTAATTATTTGATGCTTTAGCTCAAAATTTGAAATTTTTGTGATTATTAGCATGGAAATGGATCGCTTTTTCATTTTATAGATCAGAAAAATTGGGTTGTATTTGAATTTATGTTTTGTTAAATTGATTGCTTTCATAGTTTGGCATTAGCTCGAAGAAATGAGCATTAGGTGGAAAATTGGTTTTGGCAATATGATCATGTTGTTTGTGGCTATTTGCAAAAGATATTTTTCTTGATCTTTCCAATGCGTAAGGCTTCTGGAGTGGTTTCTATGAAATTGGTAAACTATGAGGCTTGGAATCGAGTCTTGTGTCTGCCTTGAACTTAGTTATTTGGCTTTTCTTTATGCTTTATATCAATTTCTCACAACCTGCTTTCTGGATCTTGGCACCTTTTTATGGTAAGAGAAAGTTTTCAACCTATGAGATCGGGTGGCTAGTGATCAGAGTGAGCTAAGTAATTGTAGAAATAGGAAAAACAATAATGTATGCAAGAACATAGTTCATATTGTATCAATGAAGTGAAGGGACCAGTTGGAAATACTTGACTACATATTGCTTAACTTGGATCAAGAGTTGAGGGAAATGCTTTTGTGTAGGCCACCTAGGAAGCAAGGCATTTGCAAGTGTCTGAACAATCATGGGTTGAGAGCTTTTCAATGCTAAGCATCATGCATGTTTAAATTGCTTTTGGAGAGCATGGTACCGTGAATTTGATGCAGGGTTATGTGAAGTTCATGTATTGGGAGAGAGTTTTCCTCTCCCTTCTTATTTTGTGTTGGTTATTCATACTTTACGAGATATAGTGGATGGCATTGCCTAACACCCACAAATAGCATAAAATGTGGTGTCTCTATCCTTGGTTGTCATTCATCTTAATTCTCACCTTGTTATCCTTTTGGAGCACAATTTACTCTTGGTTATTTTTATACAAACTTCTGCTTGCTAACTAACCTTTGAAACAAATGTCTCCACAGAAGGGCAAGCTGCTGCTGCTGGCAGCAGCAACCATATTCAGGAGGAATGCATCATCTGTAGCTTCATTTTACCAGAGGGTTGATTCAAAACATGTACCTAGGGGATGGTTTTCAGGAGCTCTGGCCCTTCCTGCAGCAGGTCTGTATATAGTGTGTGCATTGGTGTCTTTTCTTCATCCATTCTATTTGACTTGCTATGTAAAATGGATATAATTGTGCTTATATTTTTTTCACTAAATTTTAAATTACTGCAAAAGTTTGATGCTTTCAATATTTTAAGCACAAATAGGTTTTTAGATTCCATGTTTGACATTATTTATCTTGAAGATATGATTTAATATTTTTTTCTTGGCAAATATGATTCAAGGATTCTACATTATCTCTTGTGGATTTTGAGTATTTTCTCTCAAGTGACATTTAACTTCATGCTTTAAGTTGGTGGAAGTAGTTTGAAACAAAATTTTCAAGTAATTTCTGCCCCTGAAGATTTAGCTGAATTGTTTAGTTAGCATAAAAGAAGCTTTAATTGCATAGATCACAGTTGATTGAACATTGAGATTTGAAAGAATGTGGCACTAATCCTCTCTTAAATGGCTTGTGATGTCCTGTGTGTAATTAGCTCCCCATCTCCTATATTTATTCCTTCACTTGTTTTGTCATTTCTTTCTAATTTCGCTTGTCATGATAATCTAATGTTTCAGTGAATCTGAACTATTTTCCATTAAACCTTTTTGTTCTGTTCCTTTACTTGGTACAACATCACTTTTTTTAATATTCATATATAAGAATGCTTTTGTCTGTAGTCCGAGGGAATCTTGTGATTATTCTCTTTCATATAAGGCATTTTGTATTGAGCTAGTGATTTTTTTTTCCTGCGATGTTAAATATGATTGTGCATTAATGATCACAATGTAAATACCCAAAAATCATTGAGCGGTGTCTGATGTTGATCTGATCTGATCTTGTAACTTATTTTATTGAGGAAAAATGTAGGATTTTTGAATCTTTATCAAGAATCTTAGAAAGTTATTCTTTCCTGTTAGTATACTTTTAATTTACCCTGTGTTAACAATTTTTATCTTTTACCAGTATACATGCTTCAAGACAATGAGGCACATGCTGCTGAATTATTGCCGGTTTAGTATTAGTAAATTAATTCATAATATCATTATTTTACTATGAAAACTTTTATATTCAATTTAATAATTTTTGCACTTGTTTGCAGTTAGAACACACTTTTATTGCAATAAAGCCTGATGGTGTGCAAGAGGATTGGTAAAATACCTATCCTAGTCTAATATCTGTCGCTGCCAGAGTGCATAGGCCCTGTGCAAGCTAATAAAATTAAAAATTTCAGATTGCAGAGATCATATCTCGTTTTGAGTGCAAAGGATTTAAGCTTGTCGCCATTAAGTTGGTAGTTCCTTCCAAAGAATTTGCTCAGAAACACTACCATGATCTCAAGGAGAGGCCTTTCTTTAATGGCCTATGTGATTTTCTTAGCTCTGGACTGGTGCTTGCCATGGTAAATTGAGAGGGATTTCTTATTTTGCCTTCCAAAACTGTGTGCACGTTTGAACTAATTTTAAAATTTGTCTATCCTGTAGGTCTGGGAAGGAGAAGGGAGCTATAAAATACTGTCGAAAACTTATTGGTGCCACAGATCCACAAAAATATCAGAGCCTGGGACAATTAGAGGTGATCTTGTTGTTGTGGTTGGAAGGTATTTTTTCATCCACATATTAATCATTGTTAGATTTTTATATTTTGGTACTAGTGGATCCCATATGGGCTCTATATGGGCTTAGGGGTCTTACATCGAAAAGTCTCAAGACTTAGTGGCTCAACCCCTATACCTATATATAAAGCCATTACACTTCTATCACACAAATACATCCAACACCAATTTACATCAGTGTTTAGATAAGAATGTGAGGAGAATCTCTGTTACTGTCCAATTTTTCATTAGGTATTTAGTATCAATTTATGTCTATTGCATGGTGAATTACTCCTAACTATCTAAGTAGTCAAGTAAAAGTAAATTACTGGGCATGATAGGTCTAATATTTGTCTGGCTTTTTCATTGATTTTACCCCTTGTGATGTTGCAAAATTACTAACTTATGAGGTACTTGGCTTCGAACAATTTTGATCATCCTAGACATTGGCAGAGTCAACATATTTAAAGCCAATCAATAGAATTCTGAGATGCTATTCTTGCTATAAGTCTTTGTTGAACAAATTTAATTCCTATAATACTTCAGGTACATCTTGTAGACTTCATTCTTGTGGTGCAGTACATTTTTCCATGCTTATCCATGTTAAGCCACTCATCTGTAGTAATGATATTAGCCTAGGTCTCATTTGTTGAATCATAGATGGATCACCATTGATTTCCTGCTTTTCTCTCAAAACAGAATGCACTTGGGATGGTTCTTATTAAAGCTCTTCTATTGTTTTTGTTTGAATTTTTTTTTGAAAAGTACAGTATCATTTTGGATTAGAAGTACATGTTGCATATAATCCAAACATACATGCGAATGTGAACTGGTTTTGCTTAAATCGAAATTTGCCTGTAGGAACATCATTCACGGAAGCGATGGGCCTGAAACTGCTAAAGATGAAATTGCCCTGTGGTTTGAACCTAGTGAGCTAGTTTCTTATACAAGCAATGCCGAGAAGTGGATCTATGGAGAAAACTAGTTTCCTCCCTTTGATCCTTATGCTAATTTATTACCGGATTGCCGAAATATCTCGTTCAACAATTTTCCGCTTAAGGAGGCAAGAAGTACCTCCCATGAGATGCTCGACAATAATAAGTTTAATAATTTCCAGATCTTGGAGGAGTTCCAAGTTCTGTAACTTTTAAATTATTCTACAGAAAACATTTTCTATCAGGCAGCATTTTTCTGCAAATTTCTTCTTAGATTGATTCTTGTGGAGGTTTTACCAGGTTTCCTGCATCACAGTTTGGACCATTTTGTCTTGGCTTTTAAAATAAAAACTATATATATTTATTTTGAATTTTTGAAGTTTTGAACTATATACATTGTTTTCTGTTCTGAACGTAATGAGTCCTGCTTTTTTAATTTAAGGATAGAAAATTAACAATTATGATCATTTATCATATACATAAACATACTCAGACATGTTATGTTGATAATAGTATGATAGTATCTTAATTGGTGTGCTTGCAAAGAAATGAGGGTGATTTATTTACTTTAAGAGAAATTTTTTTAAGTTTTGTTAAGCGTTATAAAAAATAAAAAAAAATTTGATTTGAGCATTTTAAATGTTTCTTGAAATTCTCCATCCTTGTATCAATAGTGGTGTGGTGAGGATCCTGCTTTAAGATAAAGATAAATTTCTAGCCGGCCCTGGATAGAGGCGACTAAGGCCTGGGTTTAGAGCCCTAGAATTTATTGGAACCTCATGTTTTTTAAAAAAAAAAAATTTAATTTTTTTATAAAATTTTATTTATTAGTATTATATTCACAAAACCATTGTGTTAAAAATCTTGACAGTTTTTAAATATATATTAAATTATATAAATTTTATCTTATCATCTAAAATCCTGTAATTTTTTGGGTTGCCGTAATTCATAATTTTTTAAAAATTATATTTAAAAATTCAATCTATTATTATTATTATTATTATTATTATTATTATTATTATTATTATTATTATTATTATTATTATTATGTCCGAACTATACATATGCACAGGAAAGATCAACATATGTTAAAATAATATTCACACCCGACATAATTGTCATAATTTTAATAATTATGTTTGAAACTTAACAAATTATATTGTCACTCAATTTTTTTAAAATAACACACTTAATTTAAATTTTAAAAATTATTGAAATTTATACAATATAATTCCCCTAATAATCTATAATAAATTGAAGTTTATATTTCAACGATATTTTTATATTAAAATTTTCATTAAAATTTTGAAATTATCAATCTGAAATTATAAATATTATAATTGCTTTTAAAATTTTGGTACAAAATTAAAAATAATTAAAAATATTTTAATATTATTATAATATTATATGATTTTGGCTGAAAAGTTTTTAATAAGAAGTTGACATGTACTGTATATACCCCAACGAGATCGCATTCTCCGATCTTGCTTTATATCACTATTCATCCCGGGATTACTATATTATTCTCATATTATACATATACTTGTATATCCAGGGTTCAGAGTAATGCTTTAGATCTTGTTTATATTCATAAAAAAAGAAGTGACTGTCTGCTATTATTAGAAAAGTTGACATGTGACAAAACACTTTTCCTAATTGAATATATATATATATATATAGACTATTATTTTATCCTCATAATCATATTCCTAAAAATCTTGATTTTTTTTTTCAAATTATAAAACTTATCTTGTTTAATTGATTTATGATAATATTAAAAAAAATATTAATTTCATCTAATATTCGTAATTTCTTATTATGAACTTTCTTTATTTAATAAAAATAATTGAAAAATAATTATTTGCTCAAGGCCCCATTTCCACTAAGGTCGGCCTTGAGATAAATATTTAAGAAAATTTTTTCTTGTATTATTTGAAAGTATTGACTATTGTGCGTATACCTTCTTTTAATATAAATTTACTTACATATCCTGATTTTTAATTATAGTTATTTTCTACGTATGCCACTCTCTCCATGGAAGATTGCTCGTAATCATTAAAAATTAATTAAACAACTAATTTTATATAAATATAGATAAAATAATATATATATATATATTTATAAAATTTTAATTCTTTTATCTATGATAAAAAGAGGCGATTATACACATAATTTAAATTTTATACCTCATATTTCAAAGGCACATATATTTGTGGTTGGATGACCTGAAATTTTTGTCATTAAAAAAAAAAAAATTTATGAAGGGTATGCATGTAATTAAAGGTCACTAACCTCACATTTAAAATACTTTAATTTGTGTATATCTTTATCGGGTCTAAAACCTTTGAATCCGAACCCGTTTTGGAGCCTTAGCGGATTCAATTTCCTATTCGGATCGGCAGTTCTAGCTATAAATAATTAAATATACACAAGCGCCAGAGAATTCACAAGTTCTTCGAGCGCGCGAGGGTGGTTCTGGAAAGGTTGGTCCTCGTGTTTTCGCTTTTGAAACCCTAGGGTTCCACGGAAGAGGGATTCGATCCTGCTTTCAATTCGGTGAGTTTTTGATCGATCCTTGGCTCCATTGTTTATTTCTTTGCGTGCTTCTTCTTGTTCATGCTGTCTTTCGTTTGTTTCTGTTTGGATTGAAGGAAAATTGAAGAGAACTGGTGAAAAGAAAGACTCGGAGATTTTATTTATGTTTTTTTTTTCCCCTTTTTTTCGTATATAAATTTAATGATGTTTTTGTTCTCTCTCAAGTTGTCTTTTCCTGATTTTGCGGTGGTGTTTGTGTTTCGTGTTTGATTTGTTTATTGCGGGACCTGAATCTGAAAACCCTATTCTCGTTGTTGCTGATGTCTTGGTGAGAAATTATCAAGATTTATGTCCTTTTTTTTTTGAGGTTTTGGTATTAATTTAAGTTTTGATTGTTGTTTTTGTTGTTGGTGTAGGGATTGTCTGATTCTTGTGTTGTTTTTTTAATAAATAGTATTTATTAATTTAATGTTTGTTCTTGTAATGACTAGCAATTCTCAAATCTTGTGTTCTCCTTTTGGAGGCTTGCTTAAGATTAAATTTTGATTGGGGGCATGCTAATGCTTGATTTGATTCTATATTAGGGTTTCCATCTATTCTTGAAGTTGTTTTTCTTTTTCCTCTGTATACTTAGGTTACTTTTCTATTTGTAGTGTTAATGTTGTTTAGGTTTTATAAAACCCTAATGCAAAATGGTTTTTGATTTGAGTTTGAACTGAGTTTGCAATTAATTTTCAGAGCCCATTTATTTTATAGGGGAAAGGAATAATTAAATCTATAGCATTAGTTTTTATCTTTTATTCTAGACTTCTCCTGTGTCAATGTAGTTTTCAGAGGGATGTTCCTTTTTGCATGAGCTTCTATACTGGAAGCTTTAGGTGCCTTTGTCAATAATACCTCACTGTCTTTTGTTGAGACCATGCCCATCACCCTGGATCATTGAGGGATTACCAACAATAATGAAATTAAATTCAAATTTGTCATGTTAGATGCTATATCAGAGCTAGTTTTTATAGGTTGAGCAGGCCTGTAAGAATGCTGGATTACATGTTGTCTTTCTTCTTTCACTAGACTCTTGAATAAATTGCAACTTCCTTTTTGGTTTCTTGTTTCCTTTTCAATTCATTCGTTAGAGTTGTTAGAACAGAAGAGAATTTGTGTGGCTGCTAATCCAATTTATCTTTTTCTTTTTGTATTGATTTAGCAGATGGCAGAGGAGCCGTTAGTAAATGATATGCTTGCTCTCACTGAGAAAAAATTGGACATGACTTTAGGTAAGTCGTCCTTCTATCCCAAATGTTTTTAAGTTCCATGCTGGATTATGAACTGATGCTTGCTGGTTACAGATGATCTAATCAAGATGTCCAAGAAAAATTCATCTCAAAGGAGAAGGCGTCAAAGAGTTCCGGTGAGTGTTTCTGTCATTTTTTTTCTGCTTATGTTTTTATACTCATAAAATAGCTAAATTATTGATATTGTGGAGTAATTAACATGAAATGCTTTTCTGAAATTAGATCAAATCTCAAGGAATTTTTGGCAATAATACTTACCAAGGTACCTCCAAGCTTCGACAATTTATGGATTCCAGATCGTCCATCAGACAGGTGAGCTGGTGGTCCATGTTTGTCTTGTTAGATGAGCTTAAAATAAAAAATTGTTTTCTTATGATGCCCATATGTGTCCTCTCTGTAGGGCGTGCTCGCAAATAAGAGGTCACATTTTCAATGGAACCAGTTCCCAATGATCACAGAGGTTGCAAAGAAGGCTGCATCTGTTCCTGTTCATAATTGGGTGGTTAACTGGAATAAGCGAAGGTACTTTGGGTTCACGATCATAAATTATTAAGGATGATTTTCATGGCTTGATTTATATTCCTCACAAACATGCGTATCTGCAGGTAAACCATGGTTCTTTTTCAGTGATGGAAATTTGTTATGCGCGAATTTGGAAAATATGGGTTCAGTTTGTGGACAATTGCATTGTTGATTGGGCTGAATACGCAATTAGTATTTATATGTGGATCTTTGTTTGTTATACCTGTTGTGGGTGATTTTGAGGTGTTCTTCTTTTGACTTTGCAAGATTACTCATCAACTCGTCTGTAGTATTTGAGGCATGATGCGCTTCAAAGGTTGTGAGCAGGTTCTTTGAACTATGTTTGCGCTCAATCTTTGGCTCAGATATGATGGACAATTTGAGTTTTAGGTTCATTTGTTCTATAGAGTCAGTGGGACTAGAATATATGCCTTAAAGTTGGGAACTGGCACCTGCATTTCTGATTTTGGAAATATGAGAAGGTTGATCATTAAAGAACCTCATCCTTCCAAGGTGCAGATGCAATTGCTACTATATCTCAGCACTGTTTTCTAATTGTCATGGTTTTAATATCAACTGACTTTATGGATCCATCAGTAACATCACATGGTGATCAAGGATGTCTTACCATATCTTGACAGTGCAGTCTTGGTAAAAGTGTTTGGTGATTAGGAAAGATGCCTGGGTAGTCTTGGCTTTTGACTATCATTTACAGGACTATACGAGGAGTGCTGAAGTTTGTAAAATTTCAGTCCACTGTCACTGTTGTTGTTTATATTATTATATTTTGATATTGTGCCCATTCACACCTCATTGCACATGAATTGGGTAAGGATGGAAGCTGTACAATGGTTTGCAATTCTGAAGTGAAAAGCCATCTTTTGATTGGTTGTGATGTTTGGAGGATACTAAATGCAGTGGGTTCTCATTGTTAGTTGTGTTGGAGTTACTATAAGTGAAAATGGAATTAGATTGCTGGCTATATTTAAGACTTGGTCTCGAATTTGAAATGCATATGAAGATGCCTTCTGAGTTCTACTCTGCCTGTCTGCTTGAAGGCAAATTATCTGTTGGGTGATATAGCCTTGTTATTGAAAATAAGTTGAAACAATGAGGACAAATGCAATTTAATTTGGAACAAGGAAAGTTGGATTTCTGATATTTTGTGCTCAGTCATGGATGGGTGTCTAAAATCTTGGAGCTGTTTTCGATTAGCAGAAAGTTGTGTTTCTGATTGCTATTCACTGCCCTTCAGATCTTGGTGGCAAGGCTTTGCAGTTACTGAACAGCTGCAAATGTGTCTGAACCATTCTTTATCTTTTTAATATTTTGATGGTAAATTTGCTTATGATTTGTATGGTGAGTTAATTGCAAATCAAAAACTTGATAGCTGCAGAAAAAGGAAGTGTGTTTTACACCTATTATGTAGTAATCTTGGACAATTGGTTTTGATCTATAATGGATTGTTGCTTGTGCAGGTTTGCAGCTGCACCAGCTCAGAAGAAGGCAACTGAAAGCAGCCAACCTGGAAAGGTAATTGTTACCATGCATCAAACACAGAAACCAGAAAATAGGATGGCATTGGTTTTCCTTGTGGTGTTTTCTTAATTTAGTTGCTAATAGACAAATTTAATGACTTTAAATTTGTCTATTAGTAATAGCCGGGATATGAAAATATGTAATTTCGCTTGTCAATTGTCAATTTGGTTACCATATCTTTCTGAAGTGCATTGCTTGTGCTAAGTTCCGACAGATGTTACACTTCTGCAGTATTGCCCCAACAAAATACATCAGCTAGATGGATTAATTTTTTATTACTTTTGTTTCGTTCCTATGTAGAACTATATTTGCTTGCCAATTATTTTTACAACTTCTGGTTTTTTTTCTTTGACTATTTTATTGACTGCTCCTAGTGTAAGGCAAGTTAATAGGCTTTGACATATGTACAACTAGTATTGTACTATCGTGTCAGACCCTTAATCGTCAGTAGATGTAGGTTGTAACTGTGATAATCATAAGAAGGTTGTCTCATTTGTACCATGTATCAACTTCTGCATAATTGCTGCTTAATTTTCTGTGGAGGAGTGCTATATTGGTTGGTTAAGTTTCAAAATTGAACAGCCAGATGCAAATCCCTTCATCAAGATAAGAACCATTATGGAGTATATTTAATCAATAATCATGCCACATCCTATAAAATATAAAATTGTGCTGGATGGTGTTTGTGTTAAATCTTCCGTTTTCTTAATCTTTCACCTTTTGGTGTTTGTGTTAAATTGCGAACAATCATGTGCAGGGTAACGTGATGGGGAACCAGAAGCCTCGGACCTTGGACGCACGCTTTGCGAGTATCAAGGAGCTGAGGATGGGGGGGCCACAAGGAAGTCGCAAAGGACACTGGCCAGTCAGAGGCCGAAACAAGGCACGAGCCGTCAGCTTCGGGCAGCAATCTGGGAACTTTGCCAGATAAACTGTTTCACTTCAGTAGATTTCATCAACTCAATCGCCTTGGGAAGGTATGGTTGGGTTGGTCAAGTTTTTCCTTGACAGGCGGAGAAAAGCCGGCATCTCTCTATTAGCTACTACAAACATTTGGACAGTTAGTTTGCATTTATGCTGTTTGTCTGTACTGTTAGTAGGATACTAAGTAGTATTACTAAGAAAACGACAGGTTGCCTTTTCACCATTGAAACAGTGACTGAATCAATGGTTTTTCTTGTTATGTTAACCAAATTCATAGCTGTTAATTCTTTCATGTTTTGGGTTCATCTTTTAAGTTCTTATTCCATCTTTTATTCCCGGGAAGCATTGCATTGATATGAACAATAAGGGGAGAGAACAATCCCCACAAGAATTGGTTATTGTAGTGCTAACAACAAACAAGGCTTTATTCACTCTATTATACAGCAGTGTGTCTGTCTTATTTCATCTCTTCAAGGATTTGTTTCTGTGATCTGGATAAATTCATCTATCTTCCGTCTTTGCAAACCTTCCTCGTATTCTCGGCTGATTGTCTGCTAACGCTTTCCGGCATGCATACTGAATAAAATATACACCAAGAACAAGCTCTGCTGATCATTGCAAGGTTCAAACTCCGTATTAATCTTGGTTTAAGAGATATGAAACTTCACATACCTTGATTTTTCGATTGAAGTTTCTCAAGCTCTTCTTCCTTCGGTACCGGGAAAGCTTTTCTCTGCGCTCTTCGGACTTCTCATATGAGTGAATTATGCCTGTGCAGTTATAGTTTGTGTAGTTATTACTCCCAAGAGTCTGTCAAAAAGAAAACTTTTAAAAACATATCAGACTCATGAATGAAAGTGATGTAAGACTATAAGAACTATTATCTCATCTGATCAATGAAACAGTAAATAATAATAATAATAATATAATAATAAACTTGTCATTCACCTGAATATCTCCCTCACTGAAAGCTCTCCTCATCCCAAGTGCAGTTCCGAAATCCAAACCTTTGGAAACTGAGAAAATTGGGTCTTTCTATTACAGCAAGCATTGATCCACTCCATTGATTTCAAACTTCCAGAACTCACACTTTTCTGCATTTGCCCCTCTGCAATGATCCTGCTTTTTGCTTTTTCTGAATCTTCTTCATCAATTTGTTGTGCTACTTCATGCTCAGGAATTGTTTCTTCAGTCATTGATTTTGCCAAAAAAACTTTCTTGCACTCATTGATAACATCATCAAGATGCTCAATTTGGATTGATTCCATATCTGCAACTTGAATTGTTTCTGCAGTAATAACATCATCAGCATCTGATATCAATGACATCCCACTTGCTATTAGATCAAGAGCAAGCACTGATTCTCCTATGATTGGTTCTGGGGCTTTGAACAAATCCCCTTCTCCTCCTAAATCATATTCCAAGACTGCAGTACTTTGCACAATGCTTCCCTGTAAAAATTTAGAGCCAAAAAGAGTTCAGTGTATATTTCTTTTCTGGCTGTTCTGTTTATTCGGTTAAAAAAACTTTCCATTTTCATTGCTGGAAAATTCTCATCTTTATAGAATTCAAACTGAAGTTTCCATATATATACATATTTAGTTCCTTTTTTTTTCTGGGTAGTGATCTTTTATTACACAATCAAAGCAATGTAATTTTTCTGCAATTTCTGTTTAATGTAATTTGAATGAAAATACTTCCAAGAAAGAGCTCCATGGAATGGAAATTCATAATTAGAAAAAGAAAATAAACCAAAACTTCCAAATTAAATCTCATGAAATAAATGAAAGAAAATTCCTTTTTGCAAAAAATAACACCAGCAGCAGAAACACCTCCCTCTGTTTTCTGGAATAAAAAAAAAACAGAGCATGGCATTCTAGTAAAAAGTAGTTGACAGTTTAATCATTCAAGTCATATAATTCACTTCAACACCTTCATCCAAACTAGTGATTTCATTCAGCAAATCACCAGACTGCCAATTCTCTGACAGAAATACCCTCCAATGTCAAAGATCAACACACACACAGAAAGAGAGGGAGAAAGAGAGAGAGAAAGAGAGTACCAAGTTAGGGTTGTTGATACGGGAGAAGTTGATCATGAGGAAGAGAGAAAAAAGGGTGATGAGATGATAATGAGTCTTGTGAGAATCCCTGAGAGAAAGCTAGCAAAAGCCCTGGATGTGTAAACATCTCAATCTCTCTGTTATTTATAAGAGTTGTGGTTATAGCAGTAGTCACAGCAGAACAGGTATGTATGTATATATATATATATATATTTAGAAGGATATCTATATATTTGTATTAAAAAACAGAGTGAGAGGCTATGAAGGAGAGAACACTGGAAGCTGAGGTTGCTTAGTATTTATAGCACTTACTAAAAGGACATATGCATCTTGTCACCAAAAAAATAATAATAATAATAATAATAATAATAAGAAGAAGAAGAAGAAGAAGAAAAGGGACATATGCATGCATGTATGGTGTTATGCATGTTACAGCATTATTTTTTTTTTCCATAAATTATTCAAAAAGTTTTTTTTTTCTTTTTCCTTTTAAATAAGTGTGAAAAGTGCATATTCAATCAGAGATGTGCGCATAAAAATAATTATAATCTACCCATACGCTCTCATTCAGATATAGAGATTTAGCTATAAAGTCTGTTTTCATAACAAGAGACTATTGATATTTTTATGTTTAACATATTTAGAACTTTGACAATAAAAATCTGACAAACAAAATTTAATACACTGAGATTAGTATTATTAGACTAAATGCTGTCAAATATTTTTTTATTTAAATAAATAAATAATCATTATAGTATTAAGAACATTAAAGGTAGTGCATCACTTTAATTGATATTTTATTTCTTTTCCATTTTAAAAATTGGAGCTTTGATCCATGTAGAATCTAATACTAAATGCCAACTAAAGTTTATTGTTTATAAAATAATTTTATTGCTTAAATTATATGTGAAATTAATTGTAATTTCCATTCTATATAATTAGCCAATAATCTTATTATTTTTTTATATAATTATATAATATTTTTAATGCAAGCTATTGTGCAATATAATCAATAAACAATGACATCATGTCAGATGTCATTATTGTTCTTGCTAAGGTGAATGTTCCGGATTAAACTTCTCTTCCAGCTGTTTATGATTTCGCTAATGAAAACTTTATAAATACTTTTTCTTATTAAATTAAAAGCTAGCGGCGGAAAGAAAGCATATATACTAAATTGACTAAAATAAAGGCCTTCACCCTGCAAGGTTAAACATCGACCTTAGAAATTTTACTTCGAAAAGTATATTTTCTTAAAAAAAATTGTGAAAATTGTTATTTAATTTATTATATTTATCTTTTATTATAAATTATTATTTATAGATGTTTCGATAATAATTTTATCTTGTATTTTAGTGCTTCTAAAATAAAATTTATCTTGTTATATTGCAAGCTAATTAGGAAAAAAAAAATTATGTCAGTATAGTAATAACCTAGTGATTAAAACACTTTATTCCCATACAAATAGTCATTATTTAAAAAAATAATAATAATAATAATAATAATAATAATTGTCATATTAGTTGTGAGAATATATTTGATTCTCTCTTTATATTCTACTTTTACTTCACAACTTGTATTTACAACATATAATTGAAAATAACATTCTATCAAAATCACTGTCACGCTATTTTTATATTTATATTTATGACTATATCTCAAATAATTTAAACAACCCCTCAAATATAGCAAAATTTATTTAAAAAGATAAAATAAAAATGTAAAAAATATTTTATATGTTCTATTACAATAACTCATAAAATTATAATAATCACAATCACCTCCTAATTCTCATTTTCTTATGTTAGAATCATCTCACTCTATTTTTTTTTTTTAATTATTACACATGCATGCCTTACACTACATATGTATATTAAAAAGAAAAAAAGAGTTAAAAATCAAAATAAAAAACCAGTGAGGAGTGGGAAAAGAAATGGCACAGTTGGAAAGAAAGAGATTGATAATATAAGAGAAAAGTAAATATCCCTGTCTTCCAATTCATCCAAAATGATTCAGATTCCCACACCCCAACATGATAAGGAGCTCTTTTCCATTACATGACCACCAAAACCTTTATTAATCTAACAAATTTACAAATCTATATATACAAACACATTATGCACATATATTATTACTATGTATTTTATTCTATTTTATTTTTTTATAAAATATACAAGCCATTCTTTCCTCAATCAATATTATTATGGAGGGTTGAACACTTCTCAAAACTGACAACCGTAATTATTAATAAAAATATGTATATTTTTTAAAGAAATTAATAAATTTTTTATATGATCATTGTCATCGATTCACTTTATTAAATTAATACTTTTTATTATTATCCAAGAATTGTACATGATGATTTCTTTTATTTAATTTCACCATGGCAGTGGTATATTTAAAAAATTAATTTTTTTATAAGAATACACAAAATAACTATTTATTTATTTAATATACAATAGCTGATTCATTTTTTTACACCATATCCGGATCAAATGTTAAATGTTGAAAGGATTAGTTTGATACATACACATTATTATTTTATTTTTAAAAATAATGGGTAAATATTAATCAATTAAATAAATACTAAGCTAAACTATGTTATAAGTCTTTAGAATTGGAAATAACCATTTAACCACAACAATTTTTTTAAAAAAAAATTGTAAAAAAGCTAAATATGGAAATAAATTGTAATATGATTGACTTGCCCACTATGTAAAAAAAAAAATAAAATTATGGAAATAAATAATACTTGACTTGTGATGGGATTTCACCACTTTAAAAATGGTTCATGCATTTTAGACGAACTAGAAAAGTACTTTTAAGTTGAATTCAAAACACTAATTCACTTTATTCATTCCCTTGCCAACCAGCAACTCTTTAATTAGCAAGGTTCACTTTTCAAAAGAAAAGTAAAAAAAAAAAAAGGTGTTATGGTGGCTTTAGCACAAAAATGAGAAGAAGTGATAAATCATGGAAGTGGGAATCAAAAGTCATGGAAGTGTATACTGTGTGTGTATATATATCATCATCATCATCATCATCAAATAGAGATGAAAATGGTGTGTAATGAGCCAAAGTTGCAAAAACAGTGCTGTTTTTGGCTCAACCTCTGTATTTTGGTTTATGTGCCAAATGGCATGTTTTAATTGTTTTCATTGTCATTTTTTGAATCATGTATGGAACGTTAATATGTCATGATTAGTTGTCTTTTTTGGGACTCATTTGCTTAATCTTAACTCTAAACTAGTGAGGGTGGGCTTGGTAGGACAGAAAGTGAGAACATGAAATTTAATTGGTTAATCATTTTTTTTTATATATTTTTGTTAAAAAAAAAAATAATGGACAGAATGAAATTATTAACCAATGGTTTTTGGGTCAATTGGTATCGGGTTCTTTGCGTATGGCGTTTGTTTCGGGGAGGATCCGAGATCGAACCTCATATCCTACACAAGGTGAGGGCACGTGGGTCGGCGTTAAGTCTTGCTCTCCACACGTGCACGTCCCTGGATTCTTGTGCTTGTCGCCTTTCTAAAAAAAAATGAAATTATTATTATTATTATTTTATTATCATATGAAATCATTTTTCATATGGTTGAGTTTAGTATCTACTTTTTCAAGTATAAAGGAAAATTGCACAAATAGAATTTTATTTATAATAATCTCATCTATAATGACAAAAATCATGCTAGAGCTTTTCTTTCTCTTTTTCATTTACCACATCTTTTTTTCAATTTGCCTTTTTCTCTTTCTGTCATTCTCTCTTCTTTAATTAATTAATTAATTAATTAATTATTTATTTTAGAACCTTTTTTATCTACTATGAAAGTAAATAACTGAGTTTGGTATGTGGGCTAGTTACTCTAAAAGAATTCAGATTAATGCAATATAATGTCAATTTTCAAATCAAAAGTTAATAAAAATATCAAATCATGATTATTAAAAAGATGCTTTATATTTGAAAATTAAGAGAGATTTAAATACCATTTCATTTAGCATTGTTAAAAAAATTATTTTTTTATATGTATTAATTAATTAATTAGTTGAAAGATAAATTGAAAAATTAATAAAAATATTCTCAGGAAGTACTAACTTACATGGAATGAAATATTTCATGAATTTTTAATCAAACATTTTTTTACATACAAAACATAATAATCTAGATTTTAACTCCAAGGCTCCAAGCAATCACTTTCCCATTAATTACTTCTTCATTAATTACTCTTTTTAAAATATTTTTGATAGGAAATACCAAAAGCCACTCAAACAGAGAGTTTGGCAAAGCTTGCATTTGGTAAGTTATAACCTTTAAAATAAAATAAAATAAAATAAAATAAAGGGCCTCTTCTTTGTCTGAACTCTGAAGGTTCAACTACCCTTTAATAATAATATTAAATATTATGTGCAGTCCTTAAAATTATATATATATATATATTTTATAATAAATCAGTGATTTATCTATTTTTATAAAAAAAATTAGGTATATGCTCATCAGCCACATATACATTATTAAAATATATTATTAAATAATAATGAGTAAAAAAATGCCCCTAAATATTTCTAATGATTACTAAGTTAATAATTTTTCGTATATTCTAAACGAATTGAACTCCTTTTAATTTATTAGAATTAAATCTTAAAAATCTCTTATGGTCATGGAATTAATATATACACACACTCTTTAAAAAAAATTAAAATCATTTAATTTATAACATCTAGATAAAACTTAACACTAACAAGGATTGTTTATAGATTTAAATAATTTTTTATTTTATTATTATAATACTATAATTTAATGATCTATGTAAAAGAGACGAGTCTATATTTTAAAAAAAATCTGAAATAATATATATGATGTTTGGCTGTATTAAGAGGTATACGTGCAACTAATAGAATTTCCAAGAGTATGTATGTATATGTATATATATATACCTAAAGTAAAATAAACAAGTGATAAGAGCTACATGAAGAGGGAGAGAAGGATATACTTGATATGTCATCAGTGGCCACTGTATACTACTGTAACATATAATAGTGTTAATTCCATATTTAGGTAGACCTGAATCATGATATATCCAAAGGCCACTATCAACTACTAGTATAGGGTTTAGATTATATAAGAAATGGTGGTCCAACTATATGTTTGTTTTATATTAATATTTTTGGTGATTTGACATTATTTTTTTTTAAATATATATATATATATATATTTATAAACACGACAAACTACATCATTGAACCATTAACCTTTTAGTTAGAAAAAAATAAAATTTTTAGTCTTCTCTTATAACGACAGTTATAGTACTTAGAATTTTGTTGTGCGGAGAAGAATGACATATATATATATGTATGACATAAAGTTTTTAACTTAAATATTTGTCGATCAATTTATGGAATTAGGATTATAAAAAAAAAATCAAAAAATTAAAATTAAAATTAAAATTTTTTAAAAAAGTGTCACTTTTATTGTGCAATGAGGGCCCCCATATATGTTCATTGATAATAAGAGGGCATTATTGGTGGCATCTTCATGTCACTACTTCTCAACCATCCTTTACATTTGGCTCCATTCTGGTGCATATCATCTTCTAATCTCTCCCTTTCACACCATACAAACTTACTCTAATCTAGCTAGCTGTAAATGGCACCATCTCCTCATTGATGTTCTTCTTCTTGGATTCTTCCTTATTTTGATGACACATTTCTTTCTTTTGGTTTTGATACTTTAATTTAATTAGATTTGATTTTTGGCTTCATATTGGATTCCTTCTGCATATATATATATATGATGATGATGATGATGAAACATTGTATTATAACCTGTACACAATAACTAGTTAAGTATAATTAAAAGAGAAGATAAATATACAACTAGTTTTTCAACCAATTCAACTAGAAGAAGAAAATATATTCAATATGTTACACTTGTTACCTTATTATATAATATCATTAAAATTATATTCATCTTAATTATTTTCGTAGGTATTATGATGTTTATTATGAATTTATTTTATAAACACAAATATATGATGTCATATATATGAACTTATGAATGAATGAATGAAAATGGGTTAAGATTAGTACTAGAGAAGAAGACATGGAGGGAAGGAGAGTAAAGGGTAGTCTCATTCACCTTCACTAGAGAGGGAGAGAGAGAAAGGAAGACAACTACTTCATGGAGAAATTAAAGAACTTGAAGATGAAGTGAAAGCACATAAGTGTGACCAAAAAAAACATTTTGGAGTGGAGGTGGAGGTGACATGTGTGAAATACGTGGAAATGGCATCTACACATTGCTCCAATCTCACTGCATTATTGGGCTTTTTAACCACTAACAACAATTTTTTTTTTCTTTATTGCTTTTTTTATAAATATTGTTTAAAAATTGTTTTACCGGTAACAACTTGATCTATTCGTACTGGCCGGGTTTGCTATGTAAAATATTTGTGTGTTGAAAAAAAAAAAGGGTTCAAACATTAAATCATAAAGATTGAAGTCATATATTTATTGAAAAATTAACTCTATATATGTACAAGATTTTGATATAATTTATTCATATTTTATTAAAAATAACTCATGTTTTATAAGTGTTGATATAGAAATTTAATGCATTAAAATTAATTAAGCATATGATCACTCGAGAATGGGTGTCACACCATTATCATGATCATGCATTTGTTTAGTGCGGTACAACAACGTTATAACTATATATTGGGGAAAATAATTCAAATGTTAATGGCAATGATGGTACAATTTAGAAAAAAAAATAGTTAAAATACTACTTTCCCTGTCCGTGTAAAAAAGAGTTAATAATTAGCGTGGGCCACCTCCCACTATAATTTTGTAAGCAGAAAATGAAAATTTATAAAAACTCAACTCAGTAGAATTGGTTATAGGTTAAAACCTCAAAAATGCATACATGCTATTAATCTTATTCAACAGTACCCGAACTTCTTTCACATTGCCATTTGCGTTGTTGTGATTGATTTTTTTATTTTATTTTATTATTTAACTCTCTACCTCCCCCTCTCTGTCTCAAGGCACATATAATGAATATATTGTTAATTGTATACTATATATTATATAAAGAGCCAGTTTTTTATGTATATATACATAGATAAAAACTTTAGGAACAAACCTCTTAAAAAAAAAGTTGTAATCTAAACGCTATAGGCATTTGCGTTCTTTTATTACAAAGGTTCTGAAACGGTGGAACATCTCTTTTTTAATCTTCAATCCAGACTCTTCTCCGTTTTCAGTGTCCAAAATTCGGACCTCCTAAATCCCATCATTAAATTCTAGCCAACGGTACCTGTAGGGATCTCAGTTCCAGAGTAATTATCTGGAATATATGGATGAAACGGAATAATCGCATTTTTTAATTAAATTGCTTACCTATTCATTTTGTGTTTTTTAAGACTGTTAATTTGCTTCTCTCTTGGCTTTCTTCAGCTTCAGAGTCTCATCAGCAAGCTAACCTTGAAGCCTCCCAAAGGATCAAGCACTCCCTCAACTTCATGAGCATAAGAATAATAGATCACACTGATGATGCAGAGCGCCACCTAGATCGGCAGTAATCTTCTCCTTCTCGCAGCTCGGGCAGGCCTGTGTTACCAGACGGTATTCTTCGTTGGCCAAGCTTCTTTTTTTGTGTGTTTTATTTTCTCTTTTCTGTTTTTTGTGTTCCTCACCCCTGATGAGGATTTGTCTTTTTGCTTTGTTTTTAGTGGCTATTTTTCTCCTCTGTATATATTCTATTTTCTTCTTCTTTTTTAATAAAGTTGTGATTTTTTCACTTTATTTTAAAAAAATAAAAATAAAAACTTTAAGAATTTGTACACATCACTGTTTTCATTTTTCTCTCGTATATTTGTGTCTATCTCAATTCAGCATTTTTATTTTTCTTAAATGTTTATGAGCTTTTGCCAAATATAATATGTGTAATATATACATTATATATAATAATATTAGACATATAATTTAATATAAAACTATATGATTGAAATAATATATTGGCAGTATTCACACATAAAGTTGTCTATGCTATATTAATAGTATTGATTGCCTATTTTTTATCTATAGATTACTTTATATTTTATAGTATTATATTATTCCATGAATAGAACATAAACTATATAAATTATATAATAATATAATTGTTATATATATGTTATTTAATATAGATAATATAACATTACTCACCAATTATAATATAATCTATACATATTATTCAAGTAGATGTATAATTTATTTCGAGAGCGTTTCAAAGAACAATTTTAAATTTTTTATAACATTTAAGTTTTATTTATATTATTTATAATATTAATAATTTAAAAATATTAATTACACTTAATTATTTATGTAATAAATATCCATAAGACTTTTGAAATTCAAGGTATACAATAGCTTTATGTAGGAGTTGTTTAATTATATTATTTTATATATGATATTGCCTCAAAATTGATGTATAATCTACTCCGAGAGCATTTCAAGGAACAATTTTATTTTATTTTATAACATTTAAGTTTTTTTTTATATTACTTATAACATTAATAATTGAAAATCATTAATTACACCTAATTATTTATGCAATAAATGTCCATAAGACTTTTGAAATTCAAGATATACAATAGCTTCATGGTAAGAGTTGTTTAATTATATTATTTTATATATGATATTGTCTCAAAACTCTTCATAAAATATTAAAACTCCGATGTGAAACCAGGGAAAATGCCTAGTATATAATTATATTGCATGATATGTATGTTGTTTTATTACTATTAGTTTCCTTAGTATTTATTAAATGATATATATATATATATTTAGTGTTGATTTATGTATAACTCTCCTTTTTCTATTACAATCTCAATGTATATATTTATTTTGATATTTATTTGTGTATTATGATATATATACCATTGGTGTTTGTTTGTTCGTTTTGTTTTTTGTTTTTTATTTTTGGCTTTTTAAGAGGTTTTTTATATAATATATAATTATATATAGTATATATCTATTGTATTTTTTTATATGTATTATATAAATTTATTATTTTTTGTTTTTAAAGTTTTCTTGGTTCTTTTATGTAAAGTATACTATATATAATATTGGCATTTGGTTAGTTTTTCCCATTTATCTTTCAAATGATTTTATTTTTTTAATTTTTTAAAACAATTCACATCCCATAGCGTATGCACAGACATCCATGCTATGCTAGTTAAAATTAAATTGTTATTGAAATAATAGTTACTCCCTCAATTCATAAATACATGTAGTTTAAGAATGTTGCACAAGAATTAAAGATAGTATTAAATTATATAAACTTTAACATAAACAACAACCAAATTACTAAACTATCATTCTCTTGAAACTATGTATTTTTCTTGGGACTATAAAAATTACTCTCTTCATTTATATAACTTAGGAAATTGAAGATGGGTAAAATTGGGAATAAATAAATAAATATTGCTTTGATATTATAAAACAGAAACTATTTTGGAATAATTTTTATTTTTTTAAAATGACATGTATTTTGAAATGGAGGGATTAATAGAATGCTGATCAATGTTTTCAGAATAGGATCGTGAAGTAAACCGGCCAAGCAATTGGGTCATTAGTCAATCGGTTGGACATGATGACCCATTTTAGTTGAACCGGATGACATAATAATTATAATATATATATATATTAACACAGATATCAATTCTCCAAAATTCCAAAGTCACATATGTTCCAAGTCCAATTCAAACTAAAGATAAGAGCTACATTGCTAATCACATGATATCAAATAGTAAAAATAATGTTAAAGAAGAACATTTAAATAATAGTATGAAAATCTAACAATATTAAGAGGAAAGAAAATTTGACAAGGTCCATGATAGTTTCCTATAAGGTATTTTGTCAAACATATTGTGATGTACAAACACCCGACAAAAGTGCGCCAACGTCAAGACTCGTGACTACAAACTCACGTGGCACAGTAGCGCCAATGGAGCGTGATCAGCGTTCGAGGCAGAGACCACACAAGTACCATGACTTTATAATGGACTGACCAATTAGCTCATAGTTAACATATTATAATGTTCTATCTAAGAAACAAATGGTAGTGGAATGCCAGGTGGCGGGCTATGTATGGCATGAATGTTATAACCATCTTATTATATGCCAATGAATTGCATGGGAGCAGGGGCATGATGAAGCAAACCCTCTCTTCAATTCTCTCACTCTCTTTTCTCTATTACCTCCGTCTTCTCTCTACCCTCTCTGTTATACCCAGTGTTTACTGTAGATTACTATAGCCCATTTCTATAGATTTTCAGCCCTGCATCAGTAGAGCACTGATCCTCGTAGCAAACCGGTTCTCAGAGCGACTTGTTCCTGTAGAAGCCTCGGGTTTGATAGAGGCCTGGCATCGTAGTAGCCCTGCTATCGTAGCAGCCCGAAAAATTTTCCCTTAAAACCATTTCTTCTTCTTCTTTCTTCTTCTCTTCTTCTTTCCTTGTCTTGGCCGAACCTTCCCATTTTTCTTATTTTTTTCCCGGCGAAGTTTTTCCCGGCGAACCAAGCATCCTATCTCTTCCTCCTTCACCATTGAGCTTGGTAAGCATAGATTTATGGTTTTATACCGTATTTATTCTTGTATTTTCCTTGTTTTAGTTTTTTTTTCAAAACCTAGAATTTCTCCATGGATTTGCATGTTTATAGGTTTAAATTGAAGCCATTGAATTGTTGATCTTGTGTGAGAATGTTGTAGAAGAAAATTTGTGATTTAGAGTTGTAAATTGGGAGAAAACCATAGTATAGGGCTCGGTTTTACTGTAGCTAGGTCGAATTTACTGTAGCACCGGGAATATTTAGTTGTTTCTTTGATTTCTTTGGATTAGATTGAAGCTAAAACCCCTAGGAATTCATTGGTAACCTTTAAAACCTAGTTTTTGAGCTAATCTTAGGATCGAATTAGGGTGGTTTGTTAGAAAACTTAGGGTTTTTTTCTTGTTTGTTTGTTTTTTTGCTAATTTTTTTGTGGTGTTTTTGTTATGCTTTGGCAAGGAGAAGAAGTCTTGGCTCGAGGCAAAGACTTAGCCGAGGAGTAGCTTCAGAGGAAGATAAATTGCCGATCCCGTGAGTGGAATTATTTAGCATAGCTTTATTAGAAGAATGCCAATAGCTATATATATATATATATATATGCATTTCATGTTTTTAAGTAAGTTTTATTGATTTATACTTGTTTGGTAATTTGGTGAATGATAATTATTGTTGAGGCAAATCTTGGATGTCTCTTTTGGCTTTTTGTTTTTGTTATCGTGGAAATTGTGATTGATATATGTATCCATGAGTTTGTGAAATCTTTTATTTTTGTTTGAAACTTGAGTTTTTGTTATGGAAATCTTTGATTTGGTGAAATCCTAGGCTTGAAGCAAATTTTTGATTGTTGAAAGGAAAAAGGATTTCCATGTTGTTGCTTGTGTTGGGACTTGCAAATTATTTTTGTGTTAAAAGTTTGGGCTTTTGCTTATGTGTTTATCTTGTCCTCGTGCAAATGGCCGAGGTATTCTTGATTTATGATCATGGATGGATATTGTACTCCCGAGTGGAGTTGTATTTTTATTGTGGTGATTGTTTTGGTGATATCCTCATCGCGAAAGAGGGCGGTCTTCACGGCCAGCCCTATTGAGGTGGCGTGTCGACCGGCCGATTACTACGAGGGCCGCTCGGTGGGAGTGTAGAGCCCCGATCGGATATTCATCGGTAGCCGGAGTCACCAACCGTGAACTGATGGGTCAACGCCAAGGGCATGAGTACCTTGGCGGCTCGAACTCCAGCCATGGCCACTGCGAAGGTTTAGAGAGTTTTTCTAGACCATGTTATGTTGGGTGAGTGTTGGGTATTGTGTTTATTTATTTCAAACCCATGATATTTTTGTTGTTTTACTTGTATTTAAAACCATGCTTTTATGATTTTTTTGTGTTGTAAACCCTAGTTGGGGTAAAAAAAGAGTTTTCTTGGTATTATTATGTTTTTTTAATTCTCTTGAAGGCTTCTATTATATGTAATAATGTTTCTAAACTTGTATCAATTTGGTAAAAGCATTTATTTTGATGATTCATTATTATTATTTTTTTGTCGTTGGTGTATTTTTTTCTCGCTAAGGTTGTGCTAACCTTCCCTCACCGAGTAACTTGAGTTACTCATCCCTCTTTCTTCCTCCCGGACTCGCAGGGGTAGTAGGTGTGACCGTGTGGCAACAGATCGGGCATTTACTACTATTCTATCATCCGTTGTATTTCCTTCAGCTCATGTATGTTGTTGTTGTCATGGAACATGTTATAAGACCTATGGATCCACTAGTGTGTAGAAAACTTGTTGCATGGTTTAGTATTTAAATACTCTTAAACTTCTGTGTATTACCATTTCCTACTGTTGTTAGGGTTGTTTCCCTGTGTATTTTGTGAACCTCTATATTTTCAGTATCCTATTGTTGTTGTTGTTGTTGTTGTTGTTGTTATTGTTGTTGTTACTGTCGTTGTGTAACATTGTTTCTTTCTGTTCTATATCTGCGATATGTATATTGTTGAATTCCAGGTGTGTTGATTAGCCTTGCGGCATCCTGAGGGTTGAGTGGCGGGGTATCCCTCCTCGGGATTGCTGCGGCGATTGTCGCGTCCCGTGGGCCCGCGAGTCGGGGCGTGACACTCTCCCTCTCTCTAAATTCAAATCTCCGGTACCACAACGCCCAGCAGCTTCGAGGACAAGCGAGAGCACACATCAATTGGTGCTTTCGTTGAGAGACGAAAGCCAGCGACGATCGAGCGGTATGATGACGCCTCGCGCCATCGAGAACAACATGGCGATCATTTACGAACGACTAGCATCCTTCGGCGCCACCGTGCAGCAACATACGGATACCTTTGAGACAGTGCAAAAACACCTCACATCACAGCAAACAGTCATGGCCGACATCCTTGTCAAGCTGGCCAAACTAGACAAACCAACACCGACACCACCACTGCTTCCACTACCCCCATCGGCTGCGATGGTGACTATTCCACCGATGACTGACACATCTACAAGGCCTCCTCTAACCGGTACTATAACAACCGTTCGACTCCCAAAGTTGGAAATACCACTCTTCTCTGGTGATGATGTTCTCAATTGGTTACTCCAAATAGAGCTCTTTTTCTCGTATCACCAAGTTCCAGTTGACCAAAAGTTAATTATTGCAGTGTTTTACATGACCGGCCCAGCACTCCAATGGTATCATTGGTTACAGAATACGGCTCAGCTGTCTACTTGGGAGGCATTTTCTCGTCAAGCCGAACTCTGGTTCGGTCCATCGACCTTCATCAACCATGAAGCACAACTTTATAAGCTTAAACAAAAATCAACAATAACCAGCTACCTAACTGAATTTGAAAGCCTTTCCACACGAGTCACAGGCTTGAGTCAAAGCAACCTTCTAAACTGCTTCTTATCTGGCCTCCGTGACGACATTCAGTGCGAGCTATATCTCTTGAAGCCCCAAGACCTACATGATGCGATGGGCATGGCTCGCCTTGTTGAAGACAAATGTAACTTTAGCCGTGCACCTCCACCCCGATGGACAATGCCGTGAGCGTTGGTCCCTCCAGTCCCGCTAGTACAGAATGATGGTCGTCCTCCCCACCCTTGCTCCCCATTAAACGATTCACCGCAGCGGCGATGTCGGCGCGATGAGAGAAAGGCTTATGTTATAACTGTGATGCTAAGTTTACACCGGGGCATCATTGTGCTAAGCCACAATTCCTTTGTCTTCTCACAGATGAAGAGAATGTTCTTCCCATCGAGAACGACCACGTTTCAGCTGCTCCTGAGGAAAATCAACCGCTAGAACATATCGAAGCAATGGGTGAAAAAACTCCTTGCATTTCCTACCATGCTCTCACGGGTCACATTGTTCCCTCAACGATGAAGTTAGCCGGCACTATCAACGGTCGACCAGTGGTGGTATTGATAGATGGTGGTTCCACTAATAACTTCATCCAGACAAAGTTGGCTGAGCATTTGAATCTACCAGTTCAACCATTACCACATCTCCGAGTTACAGTAGGTAACGGTGACTCTCTCAATTGTGCAGGAACTTGTTTGCAAGTACCATTACGACTCGATGACGCCACCTTCAACGTTGACCTCATGCTTTTGCCCATATATGGTGCTGATCTAGTATTGGGAGTCCAATGGATGGCCAGCTTGGGACCCATTATCTTTGACTATAATAATTTATGGATGGAGTTCACCATGGGGGACACACGCATTCAATTTCAAGGTGTCCGTCAACCAGCCTTCAACTACATCACCACTTCTGGATTGATGAAACAAAACCCATTGGGGGACCCTATTCAGTACTTCCACTTAGTCATGGAGACTCACCCCCTACAACCGACGCCTAACATCAGCCCTGATGTGCCGCTACCCATCGCCACAGCACTGCAAGGTCTTCTACACCAATTTGCCACTGTTTTTTCAACTCCAACAGGCTTACCACCACCTCGGGAAACCGATCACCGGATTCCACTGCTGCCAAATGCCCGTCTAGTGAACGTGTGTCCCTACCGTTATCCTCATTTTCAGAAGGCCGAGATCGAGAAGCTAGTGGGTGAGATGCTTGCAGACGGCGTCATTCGACCGAGCATGAGTCCGTACTCATCGCCGGTCCTCCTCATCAAGAAGAAGGATGGCTCATGGCGGTTCTGTGTCAATTACCGGGTACTTAATGCTATCACTGTTCGTGACCGTTTCCCAATACCAACGATGGACGAGTTATTCGACGAGCTCGCTGGTGCAACCATCTTCTCCAAACTTGATCTACGAGCAGGGTACCACCAGATTCGGATTCATCCACCGGATATCGACAAAACGGCATTTCGCACTCATGATGGACATTTTGAATTCATTGTGATGCCGTTTGGATTATCCAATGCTCCATCAACATTTCAGGCTTTGATGAATGCCATCTTCCGGGGTGTCTTACGTCGCTTTGTTTTGGTTTTTTTTTTTACGACATTCTGGTGTATAGCCCTTCATGGGACCTGCACCTTAAACACCTGCACACTGTCCTTACTATCCTCCAAAATCATCATTTGTTTGCTAAACTAACCAAATGTGCTTTTGGATGTACAGAGCTTCTCTACTTGGGCCACCGTATCTCGGGTCAAGGAATCTCTGTGGATAAGGACAAGATTGCCGTCATCCGTGAATGGCCTGTACCGTCCTCTATAAAAGCTCTTCGCGTGTTCTTGGGCCTCGCCGGATATTATCGACGCTTCGTCCCACACTATTCTACTCTCACAGCACCTCTTACTTCTTTGCTTCGCAAATATGCATTCGTTTGGACCTCTGAAGCAACTTCGGCTTTTCAACAAGCCAGGCAAGCACTTATGCCTACAAGCTTGCGCTCCCAGCTACAACTCGAATCCACAATGTTTTTCACGTCTCTAACCTAAAGAAATGTAGAGATGACCCTTTGCTTCAACAAGCTCCATTACCAGATGTCTTTGTGGGTCAGTAACCACTCTTACAACCCGTTCGTATTCTTAACACTCGTCATATCCTTTAACAAGGGCAGTCCACACCACAGGCCTTAGTTCAGTGGGAGAACCAATCGGCGTCTGATGCTACATGGGAAGATCTGCGCTCCTTACGGCAGGAATTTCCTCATCTACACCTTGAGGACAAGGTGGTTCTTGTAGGGCAGGCGAATGATGCACAAACACCTGACAAAAGTGCGCCAACGTCAAGCCTCGTGACTGCAAACTCATGTGGCACAGTAGCGCCAATGGAGCGTGATCAGCGTTCGAGGCAGAGACCACACAAGTTCCATGACTTTATAATGGACTGACCAATTAGCTCATAGTTTACATATTATAATGTTCTATCTAAGAGACAAATGGTAGTGGAATGCCAAGTGGCGGGCTATGTATGGCATGAATGTTATAACCATCTTATTATATGCCAATGAATTGTATGGGAGCATGGGCATGATAAAGCAAACCCTCTCTTCAATTCTCTCACTCTCTTTTCTCTATCACCTCTGTCTTCTCTCTACCCTCTCCCTCTCTCCCTTTCTCCCACTCTCCCACTCTCTGAATTCAAATCTCCGGCACCACAACGCCCAGCAGCTTCGAGGACAAGCGAGAGCACGCATCATATTGTGTACAACATGATTTGATTAAAAATTTAAAGCTACACATATTGTGTACAACATGAGAGTTTACATTGCACTAAACTTGTCCTCAATATGAACTAAAAATTTAAAATTAAACCAAAAAAACATATTCAATTAACACGGGTTTTTGGATTGTGGGAAAAAATTAAAAAAATAAATAAAATGAGAAGAGATTGAAGATGAAGAAGAGAGGAGGCCACACCCTTGACAGTGAGAAATATTTAGGTCTAGAGAACACCAACACTGTTGATTTCAAATCAGAAAGCACAAAAATGGCTATTACCAAACAAAAGAGAAGAGCAGGGCTGCAGCAGTGGAGATCATTACAAGATTCACATAAAGGGAAATGGGAAAAAAATAAAAAATGAGTAGATTAGAATCATTAGATGAAAAATGGAAAAACATCACCAACTAAGGAAATGAGAACTTGGGGTCTAATCTATTCATTAATTTAGCCTCAATGTTTTTAAATTTCAAAACTGGGGTCAACCCGTTTTCGGTTAAACTAACCAGTTCATCGAATTTGACCATGATAGTAAGAATACCAGGCAATGGGTTAGGGATGGCAAAAACCGAATCGACCCATGGTTTCCAACCCGATTCTCCTGAACGGCTGCTTTGGGCGGGGCGGGGTGGGTTTGGTTTTTCCATGCCCTGCCCGCTAATAATTTAACTTATTATGACTATTATATAGTGTAAGGGGTAAATGAAATTTATTAAAAAAATTTCAATAAATTTTTTATGAGCTTGTTTTTATAAGATTTTTTTTTTATAAAAAAATCTATTTTAAAAATATTTTTAGGAATTTTAGTTACTTATCTATAACTATGAGCAGAGCAGGGTGGGGCAGGGCTGGCGGTTTATGAAAAAAAAGGGGACATGGTGGGGTGGGGCGGGGCGGGGCGGGGATGGTAAGTAAAAGCATGCCCCGCCCCGCCCAGGACAGGACGGTATAGGCTCCCCGCCTCCACTCCGCCCCATTGCCATCCCTACAATGGATCCATTCCAATAGTCTTGAACAAGTGGTTTTTTTGTTTTTTTATAAATATAGAACATATCAATGCAAAACATAAAAAAAAGTTCACACCAAAGGTGCTTGTCACCAATTTGTCAAAAAAAAAAAAAGGAAAAGAAAAGAAAAAGAGTTCACACGAATTTTGGTGTTAATATTAGTAAACATGAGTGAGACTTATCATTGCTAAAGAACATAAAGAAACGGTATGTTTTTTTGAGTATAATATTGAAGAATATACACACCCAAAGCAATTCCCATTATTATTATTATCATCATGAATCTTTGCATATGTATCTCAAAGAAAACATATGCATCTTAAAGAATGCATACAACAACAATTAGAAGTTTCATACAAAAGATTTTGTTTATCAACCCAGAAATAAAAACTCAATCAAACACATACATCCACTAATGCCTTCCGCAAGTGGTGGCTTAAGTCAGAGGTCGTTCACCAAGCCAATTCCCGGGAGGATCATAGTTACAAGTATAAACGACACCTTTGCCGGGGCAACGGGCACGACCACACCCGATTTTCTGGGTATCATTCCAAATAATCTGTGTGAAATGACCACAAACTTTTCCGGCAGCGCAAACATTATTAGTCCAATCATAGTCCGAGGCCTCTTGAGCCCAACTCTCGACAGCATCATTTGGAGTCCATTGCCAACCGGGGCTCCCCCAGAACAAGTTTTCCCCGAAAGGTCCACGGAGTGGGAGAGAGTGCATTGGAAGTTGTACTTTAGATTGAGAGACCAATGTCGAGCGATACGAGCAAGTCTTCGGTCCCAAATGAGAGGGGACTCCGAGAAGTTGGCACGAATGAGATTATGGGCTTTGAGAAAGGCGCGAGGTGTGCTTTTCTTAGCAGAGATGAGGGCGACAGTGGTAGCAATGACAGGGGGTGGGAGGTGAGAAGGGATGGAGGGAATGGGGAAGGCAAGAGTGGAAAGAATGGGAGAGGATAGGAGAGTTAGATGGAGGTGGAGAAGGAGAAGGAGGTAATGGTGGTTGGCCATTGCTTAGGGTATGGCGGGAGATGTTGAGAAGGAGGAAAAGAGTGTCTTATTTGAATTGGTCTTTAATATTTTGCTTTAAGAGTTTAAGATTTTTACAGTTTTGCCATTGTAGTTTTGGCCCGGATTGATTAAAAAAGACCTTTGGCTTAGAATATATATATATATATATATATATATTTGGGGAGTGGGGGGGTTATATGTGATTATGAGAATTGAAAATTTTAATTTATGTACTTGGCAAATTAGATTAATGATTTACTTATGGAGATAAAAAATGAAATTTTGATATAAATTGTTCTTTGTTGGGCTTGGATGGGCATACCCAGGCCCATTTGGAGTAACTATTGAAAGGATTGTCTTGTAGTTTTCTAGTACGAAAGGGGCAGTTTGAGAAATGTGGAAGTGAGAGGAGGAGAATAAGTAAGGAGGAAAGGAGGTTATATTTTTAGGGTTACAGTTATTTTTGTGTTTAAACTTAGCTTTCATTATACTTGGATCATCCTTAATTAATAATAACTATGCTATTTTCTAACCATCTTGCACCTAAATTAAGAGTTTAAGCAAATAGAGATACAATCTCAAAATCTTAAATCCATAAAAAGCATTACATATATAGCAATCAATTTATGTGATCTATATTTGCCCATCTAAACATAAAACGAGATAAAATTCGACCAAAAAGAAAATCAAACCAGTAACAAGAAGGTTAGAATAGAATTTTTTATTATTATTATTATTATTATTATTATTATTATTATTATTTTTATCACAAGTTCATAATTTTGTTTTTACATTATTTCGCAAGAATGATGATGTTTTACAAACTCAATTATTTTACAACAAGTAACATGTTCTTATTTTCTTTTCTTTTCTGTTTTTTTCCCTTCTAATAACTAAATAACATGTTCTTTTTCCAACAATGATCTTGAGTTTCTGAGTATCTATATAAAAGTTGTGTTTAAGGCATCCTAGCCAATAGATTTTACAGCAATTGCAGCGTCTTTGATTAGTTGCAGAGATTCAGCCAAGTCATCCAAAAGCCGATGAGGGTCGGGGATCAATGACTCATCGACAGCGAGGACTATCTCCATCTTGTTCATGTAGCTCTGGTAATGAACTGTGAGTGCCTGTTGAAACCAGAAATTATTTGCATTTTTCATTTTATTAGAGCTCAAATAACTGTTTCAAGATGGATGAAATTACAATGTTTAAATAACATCAGGTGAGAATGATCGATAATATGTCGGAAGAACTTACTTGAGGATGTCCGTAAACACTTGGAGCAATGTAGAGTAATGGATGACCATAGAAACCGATTTCTTCAACTGGGCCAATGATGTTCGAGAAAGATAAACTCGTGTGGCAGAGCAGTCTGTGTGAAAGTGCTGCTGTTGCCTGATGGTTCAAAGAGAGAGAGAACACGAGAAATCGATCAAATTGCATCATCGCAGAAATATATATTCAGTAAAACCTACTCATACATCATTTTAAATTTTGTTAAAAACAAATTTTGTGAGGTCTGATAAAACATTAGAACAATGGTAATAAAATAATTTGACCAGCAAGTGAACAGATCAAGAAATCCAATTAGAAGCAACAAATTAATTATGCATTTAACCGATTTCCATCAGTTCTTTATGTCACAAAACAACGATCAAATCATACCTTCACGCCGAACAACTTCATCATCATATAAGCACAGCTGTAGGTGAAAATTGCTTCCAAAGATGACTTCTTCCGGTCTGCTATCGCCTTCCCCTTGCGCACATAATCTAGAGGATCACGATGGAAGGCAATTGGGAAAGGGAGAATCATGTAACCCATCAAGTTTCCCCACTTAGCATCACACTTGCCGGCCTGCATCATGTCAGCCAAAGCCTGCACAAAGTTAACATATAAATATCAACTCAAGTTTTGAACACCTGAACCAGCAACACACAAACATAGAACTAGACATTACATGAATTCCAGGAGACGGCCTAATGTTAACAAGAACTGTTGATCGGAGCCTTATGTTACTCTTAAATCTTTTCTTCTTCTCCTTCTCATTCACACTCTCTCCGATCAAAACAAACAATCAGTAGGACGACTAAAACAAATTCACAAACAAATTATCTTCAAAAGCAAATAGAAAATACCATATTTCCTGTAAAGATACCGAGTCAGTCCCGCTGATGTCACCCCAAGAAGAACATCATTAACAGTCTGAAAAACAAAAAAACCAAACAAATCAGAAGCAAATTAAAAATAATTAAGAGAGAAGAGCACATGACAAACATACATACACATCCAACAGCGTTCTTGACAATCTTGATATCATCAAGACAGACACTTTGATGCACAAACCGTTTCGGATGACGCTCTGTGCCATCACCGCCCTTGAACGGTGTATCAGAGTCATTCAAGAAAGCAGCGGTGGCAGTAAAGATGATCAGATCAACAAACGAGTGGAAAATAAGCACAAGAAAAGCCCAAAGAGCGGCGAGCATTGCGAAAAGACGGTTTTGGGGATGAGACCGGGGCGGGTGGTGGGAGAAAGGGAGGGAAGGGGGAGAGTCAGGGTTGGAGGTTTTGCGGGTGCAGGCGAGGAGGAGGGACATGAGGGAGGTGCCGTCGCCGAGGGAATGGTGGATGCGGAGGATGACAACGGAGGAGGCTTTGGAGGTTTGGAAGTTGAGGATGTGGAGATCCCAGAGAGGGCGGGAAAGGTCAATGGCGGGAGAGTTTGAAAGGGATGCCACGTAATCCTCTACAAGTTGGTCTGGGTTGTTGCTGTTTGGGTCCATGTTTGGGATCACTATGTGGTTATCTATGACCACGTTTGTCCGCACCCATTTTGGTTTCTTGCCTTTTGACTCATCCAATATCTGCAAGAACATTATTCACAAGGAAGAAAAAAACATTGACAAATGTTTAGAATGTTGAAATTAATAAACATAAGCTAATAAGTATTATTGATCCCTAAAGTGAATAATCACATTTAATTTTGTCATTCAAATAACCTACTTTGTAGACTGAGCTACGAAGAGTCTCATAAAGAGGTAGATATTTCTGATAAATATTTTCTCATATATAAAAATTTTAATTTAAAAATTATTTGTTTAAGCATACTATGTTGGTGATCTAATTCATTTTTGTTTATTTGTTTGTCACCTAGTTAGCATCACCCAATATTAACAATCATGATATAAATCTAAAAGCAGTGAGAGAAAAAGTAAATAAATATAAATAATTAGTTATCATATATTACACAATTAACAACTTATGAAATATATATATACATAGAGTGATTTTTCTAAGGACATTATTTTCATGATTTAAGAGGAGTGTTTATGTAAAAAAGATTAATAAAAAAATAATTAAACTACTACTCTATAATAAAAAAAGTAATAATTTATTATTCTCTGAAATGAGTGGTCGATAATTCACCGTCTCTCACAATAATGTCAATATTTATTATATAAAAAAACTACTAATATTTGTGTAATAAATACACATGGATATCACCAAGAATCTTCATGCTACAAAAGCTGAAACAATAAAACAATAAAAAAAAATTACTCTCTCGCTCTCTATTTCTTTTTATCTGTCATTTTCTAACATCAAGAAATATTTATTATTTTTTTCTAAAATTATCTTTTAATATTTGTTTATTTCAATTCTTTTCATGGAAATTAAATATAGAAAGAAATGTGAAGATATAAATTAGGAGTAATTTTGGAAAGATAACTACTTTTTATAAAATTTTGTGAAATAATTAAATTTTTTAGTATGTGAGATTCGGTTAATCACAACAGATAAAAAGAGAATGAAGTAAAATTAAAACCATTATTATGAGTCCAAAGAATCTTTTACTCCCTCGTTTTTTTTTGTCGTAATTAACCGAATCTCACGTACCAAGAAATTTAGTTACTTCACAAAATTTTATAAAAAATTAGTCATCTTTCCAAAAGTACTCATAATTTATATCTTCACATTTCTCTCTCGAATTTAATTCTAACAAGAGAGTTGAATAAAATGTTAAAGGGTAATTTTGGGGAAAAAAATAATAAATGTTTCTTGACGTTAGAAAATAATAGATTAAAAAAAAAAACACTGAATTTGTGACAGATAAAAATGAAGAGAGTAATATCTAGCAATATAGATTTTTTATGTCCTTCAAATCCACGGAGTGGACCAACCATACATCGCTGGGAACGATTCATGAACACTCAGTTGCTTTTTATTTTTTTAATTATAAATAAGTGACAAGTACTTTTTAGTTTAAGAGTAAAGGCATCAATATACCTAGAGTGCAACCACAAGCTCAATAAGCATTTATATTTTTTTACTTTTACGTGGGCTTTGAGTTCGATCTTGGGTGTTCCTCAAAATAAATACCAAGTGAAGTTATGGGAGTGCACAAACATGAAGCACAACCGCAAACCCAATAAGAACCTATGTCTTCACCTTATGTAGGCCTTAATATTGATTTCGGGTGCTCCCTAAAACAAACACACTGTGTAAAAGATCCCGGTATCAATAGACTAAGAGACCGTTAGTATTTAGTTATTTGTTCTTAAAAATTAAACTAGTAACAAAAATATCATATAAATTAGCAGATCTTTTTATACAAGTGGACAAGCCACCCCCACACACATAATTTTTCTTTATTATTAAATATCAATTATGCATTAAGAGGGTCATTAGAAAATTATAGATCAAAGTAGAAAAAATAAAAAAAAAAATAAAGAAGAACGAAGAAAATTAAAGAATCTGAGGAGATTAAACTTTCTTAAAGGTTGTTATGCCTCTAGAATTAGGGATGATAACGGTTTGGGTATGGGTATGGTATGCCAAAACTCTTACCCGTACCCGTAACCCCTATCTCATACCTGTACTCTCACCCATACTCTCCAGGGTACAAAAAATCATACCCTTAATATTACCTATAAGGTACGGGTATACCCGTAGGATACCCGATTACCCGTTGTTCAAATTATCGAATTAAATTTAAATATAAATTTAAATAATAATAATAATAATAATAATATAGATTTTTAAACACATGTCCATAAATTCAAAATTACAAGTTGATATATATTTATTTATCTTAAATTATATAATCATATAAAAGTTATACGTAACAAATTGATTTATACAAAATAAGAAGTTTGTTAATTTTTATTGGCTTCTATTTAGGACTCAATGGTAACTCTACCTTTGTTTTTGTCCATGATTAATTATTTTGGTTTTTGTTTTAAATTTTTTCATATATCTACTATTTATATTTTATATAGTTTCAAATTTTATAAATGTCTGATGAGATTTTAAATGTAAAAATCATTATAAGTAATTCTCATAATCAATTGATTTTTTATTAGTATCTTATTTTTCAAGATGTTTTAATAATTTATAGAATAAATAATTATAACATTATTTTTTATATTTGTTTTATAATATTTAAATTTTTAAATTTAATTGTGATTCTTAATATTTATATAAAAAATATTATACTATATCAAATATAAATATAAAAATTAAATAAAATTCAAATAATATATTAAGTAAAATTTAAAGTATTATTTTTAAATTAATCACAATGAAAATGTATCTTGGGTAAATTGTGGGTAAATGTTTAACTTAATAAAAATTATATATATATAAGGGTAAGGGTACAGGTAAAAACCGTATCCTCTTCAACGCGTAAAGGTACGGGTTGGGTAGGGGCATACCCTTACCCGACCCATACCAGCTCAAAAAATAACGGATAATACCCTTACTCGTACCCGTACCCGGTCAAAGAGGGCATTGTCCAGCTCAAAAAGGCAATGCCCTCTTTGATCAGGTACGGGTAGGGTATAAATTGCCATCTCTATCTAGGATACAACAAAGCTGTCAAGACAATCTCTCAAACTTAAGTCATTGAAATTGATTAATAAAATGTTTCAATTTATAATTGTTGAAAAACACATCCTTCCAACTGATATATATATATATATATATATATAACGAAGTTAATTGTTGAATATACACATCTCTTCAATAAATAGATTTCATTTTCGACTAACACATTTCTTTGTTGAATAAACATTATAATTTTTCAATATTCTTTAAACTTTATCAACAAGTCAAATACTTGATCTCTCACATAAAAGTTAAGTGTTTTACTATAAGACTATAACTGCAATGATAGGTCTATTTTCTTTTATGAAAATTTGGTTTTTATCCATCTAAAAAAGCCTTCTACGTCGAGTTCTCAAAATAAAAATAAAAACAAAGGAGGAAGAAGAAGAAACTATTTTTCTTTGGTTAAAAAAAAAACCCATCCATGGCAATCCTATGGGGTAAATTTTTGAGGAGGTCATTGTGTTTTGGTCAGTTTTCACTTTGATCACTATGTTTCAATTTGTATCAAACCGATCATAAATCGATTTCATTTCATCCGGAGGTTATTCTTGGATTTTCGACCAATTTTATCTGATGTGGTAGCCGGAGGTGCCACATCACATTAAAATAAATAGCTCTTAATGCCTAGTTGGACAGGACACATCAACCCCTAGTCCACGCCATTTTAAGAAGGTCTATTCAACATCACAGTCAGCTTCCCCTCTTCCTTGACTACTATTCTGTCTCGGCTCTCTTTGACATCTCCCTCATTGATAAGTGCAACGTCCTGATCGGGGACTTCATGCCCGGCCTCAATTTCACCGGCGACACCCGATGTCGGCGTCTACCTCGATCCTACAGAGCCCAAACACACCCTCATCAAGAACTTTTGCTTTGACATTCTCAAGCATAGCTCTCATGTTTGGATCTCTGAGTTCTTGAGACACTCGGATATCATGTTAAACAGCATTGAAAAAGGAGATTGCTGAAAAGGGAAGCTCAAGATTTTTCATTCCCATGCAAAAAATACATCTTTATATTTTTTTGCAAGGGCATCGCTAAAGCTGATATGTATAAATATAAAGAAATAACAGACTATGGTTTCGCGATGCTAGATAGGTGGGTAGCTCTTTAGCTGCTCCCAATTATGAAAACTAGCGCAATACCTCAACCTTTGGAAGAGCTTCTCCTGCATTTTTTCCCTTACACATTCTTTCTCGATAGCAGCATCATTGGAGAAGAAGAAGTCGTCTTTGGTGTTGGATGAGTTGAAGCTCGTGTATGGGAAGCCATTATGCTGCTGGCTAGGATGAGAATGATGAGGAGAGCAAGATAGAGGGTTTTGGCTCCTAGCATCTCAACCAGAGAATGACTAAATTGGAAAGAGAACAAGAGGAGGAAGACAAGGATTTTTTCCTTTTTTTTAATCATACTTTGAGAATAGTAATCACTAGGGCTGGCATGTCTGTCCAGCTGAGCATTAAAAACTGTTTATCTTTAATGTGATGTGGCATCTCTGGTTGTCACATCACCGAAAATCCAAGAATAACCTCCTGATGAAATGAAATCGATTTATGATGACCACTTTGATACAAAGTGAAACATAGTGACCAAAGTGGAAAAAGGGACAAGTGTCGGGGTGACTTAATTTACCGCATCTTAAATAATAGAGAGATCTTTTGAGGGCAAATTAGAATAGAGGGACTAAAAGGGTATATCAAGTATAATATAGGGACTAAATAGGGTATCTTACAAAAAAAAATGAGTACAGAAAAATAGAAAAAGATCAAGTGTTCAGTGAATGTTGGGGGTATCTCAGGGTAGAGGTTGGAGAGGGGTGCGTTAAATGTTGATTTAATGACGTTTAGGGCATTCATAGAAGGCTGACCCTCATGTACATATATTTTAAAATATAAAATATCCACTAATATGGAGGCAAACCTAACAATAAACATATATATTAGCCACCATTATTGTAATAGTTGAGCAATTACCTTTAAATTATTAAGGTTCATATAAAGATTTAAACTCCCTGTGGAGTTAATTCTTCGATGTAAAATTCAAACTCTCATTATTTTTTTCTTTTCCTTGAAAGACATAGGGGTAAATACCAATAATCTACTTAAACCAGGTGGCTTTAACCTATCATGATTTGCGTACAATATTTTTTTTTAAAAAAAAACAAACACACACACACATATTATAATATAATATTATTATATAAGTTTTAACAATTATAAATTTTTTATGGTCACCATGGTTCCTGTCACGAACTCCCAATTACAGGTCCCTTGTAGGTCATGGCACATAATTATCAGCCCATCACTAAACGCGAAGAGAAATTTCGTACACTCAACTCCCACCCGACCCTTTGTGTACCGGTCTTTCATTGAACAATTCAGAACCATCCAAGCTTTCCTTCTCAAAATTTCATGACTCTTATCCATGGGTTATTTCATGATTTTTTTTACAAGATTTATATAAATAAATAAGTTTTTTTATAAAGATGATTAACTTGACCAAATATCACATAAAGTAATCAAAAGTTCTACTATATTAAAATTTTTTAAAAATAAAATAAAATAAATAAATTCTTCTTGCCATACCAATTTTAGAGAGAAGATAAACAATATTCTCCCATAGTAAATTTAATAAATAATATTATTACAACATTTTATAGTACTCATTAATCCAAAATCGATCTATTCACCGTTCAAATGACATCATTGCACTAAATAGTGATTGTTATAAATATATTTTAACTAGTGCTACTAAAACATGCATACAGTTAACAAACACTCATTGTTAATTGAAAATTTTATTTTAATTAATATAAAATTTCATTCTAAAATACGCAAATTAAAAAAAAAACCATAAATCTAAATTCTTTTGATCCCAAACCAAACCTGATATAATTTGGGATAATTCAAATAATATTAAAAATGTTCTCCCAAACTAACGCACCCAATTCTACAATAACCGTACAAGAAACTCAGATACTTTTAATCTTATTTTCATAATCTTTTAAATAAAAAAGTAATTTATAGATATAAATGTAAGATATGACAAGCGAAAATTTGTAAACCCGAAAAATTGGCTGATATTTTTTTTAAAGCAGACACAAAGGTTCCTATCAATCAATTTTTTTTTTTTATTTTTATTTATTTATTTTTATTATTTTTTTAGAGCATATATACACTACAAATAATAACCGCTCATAAAACCCTAAAAAACTCATATTTATCCCCACGTTTTTAAAAAGGTGTATGTGCCAATATATATATATGGATATATATATATATATATATATCATTTGACTGTGTTTCGTTGGGGATAAGTCACATTTTTTTTAATAAAAAATAAGTCCTATTTCTAACAAAATCCCTTACAAATTTCTTTTTAACAAATTTAATTATTTGAATAAATATATTTAATAATTAAAATTTTAAAATGAGCCATTTCAACAAATATTCATTATTATTTTTGATAAAATAACTTAATAGATTAGAAATTTTAATTTTAATACTAATTAAATCAAAATGGGTAGGTAGACTCATTAAATTACATATCCACCGACTCAAATAAATCATCTTTAAATATTCCCAAACGTACTTATGAAAACAGTCTAAATTTAAAAGTTTTATAAAATATATATTTTACTATTAAACTTTATTACATATTTTTATTATAAATTAATTTATGATTTTGAAAAGAAAATATTTATTCCAACCTTACTATATTGTAGCTCAATTAATATAATAATATAAATTAAAATACATTCTAATATTAAATTTATATTTATATATTTTAAACATTCACATAAAATCGTATTGACTTGCCTACATTTCTAAAAAAAGAAAAAGAAAAAACCTTATCAATGTAACAAATATCTGTTGTTTTACTAAAAAAAAACAATTGTATATTTATGGTGAGTCTTCAAACAACCTAATAAAATAATAAATTCAATAAAAATATTCCATTCAATTCAGCTTAAAAGTTAAAAAAACCGAATTAAACGATGATAAATAATTATATATATATATACATTATACACACACATAATATTATAAAAACTCGTAACTTTTGTTTACTCTTTGTCAAGTGATCATTACTAATTAAAAATTAGTTTTAAATTAATATTTAGACCTTTTTTTTTTAAAAAAAAAGACACATAACCACTACCACTACCAACTCTATTATTTGCACATAGGTATAATTTTTTATTCAAATCAACCACCACAAACATATTTATTAAAAGTTTAAAAAATAATAAAACAAAAAAACAAACAAACTGAGGAGAAGCTCTAGCACTGATTAGTAACTCAAACAGCTTCTAATTCGCTAAAAAGCACACATGAGTCATAAATTTTGTGATTTTATAGTGACTAAAATGAATATATATATATTGCAAAAATATTTATAAAAAAGAAAAAAAGAAAAAGAGAGGAACCTGGACGCTGGAGAAACGGGGATGGAGGACGAGGGTGGAAAGGAGGCCGGCCTTGATGGCGGCGACGTCGATCGGAGTTCCGATTCCCATCTCGGCGACGATGTAGCAGTTGAATCGAGGCTGATGAAAGAGCCTAGCCGCCGGGCTCAGTGGCTGCTCCGCCTCGCCCTCGTACTCCATCCAACTCCCTTTCTTCTCTTTCTCTTCTTCTTTTCCTTCTTCTCCGCTGCCGTCGTTTCTCTTTTTTATGGCGATCGGCGACGGGCGCCGCCGCGGTAGCACGCCGGAGGGTTCGGAGCTCATGGATTTCAGACTGTGTTGACGTTTTGAGGGTTTGAGCACTCTCAGAGATCCACAAACCTTTTAAAATTTTTTTTTTACCCTTTTTTTTTTAAAATTTTTTTTTTAGGGAACTGAGGAATTTCTCAATTTTTATTGACTATTTTTTGTTGAATTTTTATTTGATTGTTGGAATGATGTGGTGATTTGAATGGAAGGGATTGGATGGGGTTTTTTGCAAATTGGGGATGGTTTATTTAGGTTTTTTATTAATAGATTCATTTAATTTGGTGGGCCATTTTGGGTTTTTAAATGAATAGTGTATTAATATATATTTTTTTCTTCCAAAATTAGGCTTTATTTTTATTTATTTATTTGATAAAGGAATATTTAATTTGATTGGATAAACAGCCAACAGTCACCCATCTTGATGACCTAGCACATGTTTGACCTGATTTCTTAACTAATTGTGGCATTTATTTGCATTATATTTGGTCCACCAATGTGGGCTGTTTATTTGATCTTAAAGTGGGATTAACATTCAATTAATTTAATTACTATTGTTAATAATTAATTTGGTCAATACAGTAGAAAGATATATGCTTTTAATTCGTATTACCTTAACCGATACATATCTATATTTATTTTTCCCTTCGGCATCCACAAAGGAGGGGTATTTGTCACCTATTTATATAAAATAAAAAAATTTGTATTTATTAGTTCCACCGGTGTGGTTTGTGGGTTTTAGAGAATACTCAAGCACTCATAGATCTCACATGAAACCAGTCAAAAGAAAGTTCAGCATAAAAGCAAAACAAGAAGACACACTAAGATTGAGTAACCTGGGTTCGGCGTCCACTCGCCTACGTCGGGGGCCAAGCCGGGAGATAAACAATCCACTAAAGGGTAAAAAAATACATGAGTACAAACACTTGTCAATCACACTCTCAAACAATGAAGATCACTATTCTCTCTAGATTGTTTAGTGCTCGCCCACTCTCCTACCAGAGTCACCCTTACAATCTACGAGCAACGTAGCTTATATAGACGGCTCAACGCCCCAAATATAGCACATATCTCTTTTAGAATCTCCGCGACTACTAATTTAAAAAACCTTTCGAAATTAGTTGTTGCAACTCCTGTTGTAATATAAGTTGCAACATGGCCCTGACTCCTGACTTGACTGAGTTTTGGTTACGTTACGGACGACCTCAAGACCCATCAACCTCCCGGTCATGCTTAGTCCAGAGTTGATGCGACAAATCTCCCGATCCCGACTGCCGGCACTAGCTTACCTCCTCGGTTCCTCATCACGCGAGTCCACGCATGAGGGCGCACGTCGCTGTGCATCTTCATGAAACTTGCCAAACTTAGTCTTCAATCTTCCAAGTTTGGTCTTCGAAGATTCTCAAACTTGATCTTCGATTTACGCAAGTTTGGTCCTCAAATCTTCCCGATAATAGATCTTCGATCAATCAATTCAATCATCGAGGATTCTTCAAATCATATCTCCTTCATTCATACCCATGAATAGATATTTCTTCAAATTAAGCTCCACCATATTTAGTCTTGATCAAATCACCTAAATATGGTCTTCGATATGATCTTGTCTTCATGTTTCCAAGAATAATTCCACCAAGATCTTGAGATAATATCCTCCATGTTATGAGACTTTACTAAAAAAATAATTCCCACCGAGATCTCCAGAGATGTTTAGCCTTGCAAAGCTAAGTCTCCATGCCATGTCACCATGCTTTCCATGTCATCAATTATGCCTTGTCACCATGGTTGCCACGTCATCGTGCCTTGGTGTCAAATCATGCTAATTTAAATAGTGCGGTTGCACTAACAGTATTAATTTAAAATATAAATTTCTTTGTTGTAATATATATTTTGATTAAAATTTTAAAATATTTATTTTGACTTATTCCAACCGTTATTAAAAAAACCATCATTGGTCAGGAAGACATTTAACTGAAAAATATTTTCTAGTGTTTCAAATATATCTATAAATCAAACTTGCTTATGATGATAAGGATCCTTATTTCTTCTTTATCATCATGAATACATAACCATCAAATAAATAAAGAAAAAAAATAGTGGTACAATAGCAGTTTTTTTTAATTCTTGGATGCCAATTAAAAAATGCATAATTCCCCAGTTTGTAAAATATTTTTGACAGATAATAGTGTTTTTTTAAATGTTATTATAAGATTTAAACTTTTGTTGCTAACCTCTAGCATATATTCACTTGTTAAATATATTTTTTTAAAAAAAAATGAAAAATAACACCACCTAAGAGATGGTATTTCACTTCTCTTTCAAATCAAAAGTCATGGGATTTGAATCCTCTATGCCTATGAAAAATAATAAAATAATTTTAAAAAAACAATGAGTTTTTTTATTGAAATATGATTTTATTCCTTATTTAAAAAAATATTTAG